>NC_136617.1:8841071-8906071 GCF_933228915.1 Telmatherina bonti | reverse complement strand
AAAAAATAAATAAATATTGTTATAAAATGTTTACTGTGTTGGAACCATAAGCCAATTAAACAACAAGGATCTGTGCATGACCCCGCTGCTTGTCATGGTGTTTTAGACTCCACGCATTAAAGTGGAGCTATTATGAGCATTTCAGGCTAATTTATTTTTATTTCTGAGACCAGAAGGGCTGGGATTGATCGAATTATTGTCACAAATGGCTTTATTTACTTCAGACCGACCCTCTCCGTAGGCTGTCAGATCAGCCTGCGGGCAAAACGAGTGGATTGAGACTCTTCCGCATTAAGCCCCGCCTCCCGCCACTGCACTACATCGGGAGCGCGCACCACACCTGCTTTCGCCGTCCTTGTAACGTCTCATAAACAGAAGGATTAGGCTAATATGAACTCAATAAAAAACACAAAATACAATGTCAACACATAGCATACAGCCCTACATGTTGGAACCTGAATCAGAGCCTGAAAACGAAGTGGAAAACAGCAACCCACAGCAACGAATGCAGCAGGATGTCTCTCTTTGGTAAACTCACCAGCCATCGTTGGAAATAACTTTATCCCACGTTTTCCACCCGCCTGATGTATTTGTACATGCCCTTGTTAACCAGTAGAAGGTAACCAATCACCGAACCTTATCCCCCGGGACGTCACAAGGATTTCCAAGTAGAAAAAACTCTCTAAAACGACGCGTTTTTCGTCGCCATGGAAACCGAACAGAGGGCGTGCTGGAACTCAAACTCAAACTCAAACATGCGTTTAGGTGATAAAAAGCAGCGTCGTTCACATGTCTGATGAGGATTCAACACTGCAACACTGTAGAAAGCTCAGAAAACTCCAAATACCAGAATAGCACCACTTTAAAACCGTGTAATCCTGACATATTGGTCTGGGATCACCAACACCAGACCTTTGGGGCCAGGATCCTGCAGGCTTTAGATGTTTCCCTGCTGCAACACATCTGACTAAAATGACTGAGTCATTAAGAGGTTTGTGCAGAACTTGACAACAAACTGTTGGAGATCCATGTCGTATGCTCTATACGTTGACTAACATGCATGGGTCGACGTCTATAGCTGCTCATGGACTGATTGATTGATGATTGACGGGCATGGTTTATGTGTTTGTGTGAGTTATAGTTTGTGTAGCACTAACATTTAGAAAAAGGGGTAGAATTGAACAAGTTTCACACTTTTCCTTCTACTTTTTTTAACATATATCGCTCCTTAGTTGGTTTTTGTTTTTTTGGCTTCTTAATTTTGTTTGCTTTGTTGTTTGTATTTATGTTTTAATTATAGTTCTTCCACTAATGATGGAGATATTTAGAGCAGAAAAGAGACACGGTCAAAAGAGAATTGTGTTTCTTAACGTACACAATTCTTAGTTGTTTAACCAGAGGTGGAAAACTTTAACTGTGGCTTAAAAAAAAGGATATTATTCCAAACCACAGTTTTGTCTTCATACTGCTGTAAAATAGAGAAGTTGTGTAACATCTTTACAATGGAAGGAACTTCTCAGTGTTTTCAGGCTTGTTGAAAAGTCAGTGTTGTACTTGTGGCAGTTTAATTGCAGGCTGCTACAGTAATGGTACAGCTCTCACGAACTCCAGCCCTTTTATTCACAGCGCTCACGTCACTGAACACTGATTCAAAATGCAGTTTTTCTGATAATATGCATGAGCGCATAGCCAGACACTGCCAAGCACTGGCCAATAAAGAGACAAAAAAAGGAAAAAAAGAGATTTATTTGAGGAATAAAATGCACTTTATTCAAAAAGCAACACTACTGACATTGCAGATGTGTTGCTGTTAAAGGAGAAAAAATGTTTCAAACACATTATGGTAAATTTAATCTCTATATGTACAGTTTTATTCAACTCAACTCAACTTTATTTAACACAACACCAGTGGCATCAAAGTGCTGAACATAGAAGTAAAACATTCAGATAAAGTGTAGAGTGAAACCAGAATGATAGCAGTGAAACGATTAAAGACAAAACAATAAAAACATAAAAAACAATAAAAGAGAAAAAAAACAGAGCTTACAATAAAAGAACGTTAATATTTCTTAGTATATGGATAATTGATAGTCGTACTTACAACAAGAGTAATAAGAGAAAGATAAGAATAATGTAATTGTTGGAAGTACAGCTCATATATATGAGCAGCTCATACAGTCTGCCCTTATTATCCCGTCCCCATGAGTCCATGTGGACGTGTTCAGCTCGACACTCTTTCTCAATAATTCATGCATGAAATGGTAAGAAAAGGTTGATCCTCTGCATCACCGGAGGACACCTTCTCCACCAGCACTGCTGATTTTCTGAAGAGCACTGCCATACTACACTCTAAAAGCTGCTCCACACTGTGTGGTTTGATCCATGGTGTGTTTCCTCTGCACGCCCCACCGTGTGACAGGAGTCTGATGAGCCTGCCTGCAAAATCATGTCCGCTGCTGTGTGGACACGCTGCAGTGATACCTGCTGCAGGTGGAGAAGATTAAGAACAACAATGCTAATGTTTACTGATACGGTGAAGGAAAAATAACGGCTCTGGTAAATACTGGGTGGTTTGATATGATCACTGGTGGAAATTATAATTCCACCTCTGTTTTCTTTTTCTTACATGAATATGGTCAGAACTAGAGCACTTGTCATATTAATAAATCCTCCTCGGTCATAACAGGACTAGACCTGCTGGTTTTATTGGATCTAAAGTGAAAATGAGCTCATATTCTTCAGCAGTCTTTACACCACTTTGGCCTTTTTACCAAGAGTAAGATGTTCTTTCTTGTTGATCAGGTTTTAGCTGGGAATCACTGGGCTAAAAATCCTCCTGCAGTCATGCTTTTCTCCTAAAATTCATGTCAAGCTAACAGCCTTGCAGTGCTTAACCAGTCTTGATAGGAGCAGTTAGAGTGTCATGAAGTGTGTTTTGTATAGTTTGTTCTGGTTTCCTGTTTTAGTTAGTAGTTTTTCCCTGTTTGGTTTCCTTGTCTAGCTTCCTGTGTAGCCTTTGTTCTTGTTAGTTAGATTCACCTGATTAGTTTCATCCATTTCATCTGTGTCTCGTTCTGTTTCAGTATTTATACCTCTTGGTTTCTGTTCCCAGTTGCTGCTCCATTGTTTGCTTGTGTTTGTGTTTGTATCCCGTGTTTGCTTCAGTTCAGTTCTCTTCAATTAAAACTTCTTAATTCCGCATCGCTTGCTCCTAATCCTGCATTTAGTTCCTCACCTCCACCTCAACCTTGACATAGAGAGTAGAAACACTTTCATTTTTCTATCATTCATTTGGGTGAGATGACAAGATTTTTGCAGCATTTTCTGTTCCAGCCTAACCATATGTCAGTTTTGCACCCTAACCAGGTGCAACTAACAGTTAAGTTAGTTGCTCCTGGTCAGTAGTGCATGTTGATCTGTCTTTCTTGTACTCTCCCCAACCAGTTGAGGCAGACGGCCGCCCTCTCTAAACCTGGTTTTGCTGGAGGTTTTGCCTTCCTGTTAAAAGGGAGTTTTTTCCTTCCCACTGTCGCCTCATGCAGCTCAAGATGAGGGATTGGATCACAGTCAAGACTCAATGCAATCTGTTGTTTTCTCTTTTTGCTAAGCTTTTTATTATGAATTGACTTGAACTGATGTGTCTGTAAAGTGCTCTGAGATGACATTGTTGTGAAGTGGCGCTGTACAAATAAAGCTGAATTGAAAAATTGAATTAAAGGGTAGCTGATGCTTGGACAGGATTGGCTTAGGTCCATAGAGAAACATCACCATCCATCCTACCTTCAGCTTTATGTGCCTGACATCATCATTGCACAATATCACTTTTATTAGTTTCACTGGCAAAATGTAGACATGTCATATTTTTGGAGTTGCAGTCTTGAAGCTTTCATTAAACTATAATGATATTAATTAGTCATTAATGTGCAGCAGCAATGTGTACACGAAGGAGTTTTAGGGTTTTAAAGGACATACTGTAAATGCTAAAACTAGAGTCTGAAAATGGTAGAAATTAAAGTATTTTAGTCATTAATGTGCTACTGGCACATTTTCAGCTGTGATCCAACTCGACTGGTGCACGTTCCTGAGTGAGACTGTGTTGATTATTCCAGCTCCACCTTGTTGTTTGCACCCTGTCTTTTCTGCAATTTGGATTTGCAATTCCACAGAGTGTGAAGTGATAGCAGTGTAAACAAGCACTGGTGCGGTTGACACAGTTTTAACTGGACAACATGGGAAAAACACGTCATTTTCTTTTCTTTTTCTTCAATACATGAGAAAATGAAGCAGCTATGTCTACACTAAGCAACTGAGATTGCCTGACCCAGGGGTAGACTGATGCTCCGCTTCGCTGTGTTCTCTATATAAGAATAGATTTTCCACTCTTCTTCTTTTCAGTTGCAAGTTCCATCATAATTTATTCCTTTGCTCATTGATTTAAGTATCTTTGTGGCAAACATACAGCGTTAATTTGTCGTCAAAAACCTTTTACCTAAACATCTGATGATGTCTTCCCCTTATATTTATGTCATCCATCCAGGTAGCAATACAGCACTGCCATAACAGCAACAAGGTGAATTACAAACAATTGGCTCCTATAATAAATATTTCAACACATTTAAAAACTATTAAAATGTTTTTTTTCTTTTTCAATTAAGAAAAGAAAGCAAAAGGAATGTGAAGAGCTGGTGAATATTTCTACCAATTCCAAAAAATTGAGTGCAAAACAGTTGAGCCAAACTGTTTCCATCAGACTGACAGGCAGCTCAAATGTTCTGGATAAAAGCAGTTTTCATGGGGCTCAGCAGGAGAAATCAACATTGTTCTTTTGTAGATGGATTTGGTGATTTTATCGATTCTTCTCACGCTATGAAGAGCAACAAAGAAAAAACAACAGTAACCGCTTTCTTCAGCATTGGCCTTTAGAAATTTCCCTTCTGTCCAATGGGAGAAACCAGCTGCCGGGGAAACAGACCTTCTGCCCAGCAGACAGCTGGATTTCTCATTGCAGGAAAAACACAAGCAGAATGACTGGAGGACTAGAAAACACATCCTCAATCAGACAAATGCCACATTTAGCAGTTATACAGAAAGCAATCCAGATCTAAACTCCATGGCTTGTTGTTTGACCGTGTTCAACCAGAACTTATGGAAAGCAAACTGCTTCCATTAACAATGGCAAAGATCACATACATCTCTGCATCCCTGCCTTCACAGAAATAGTCTGTATGAAGCATTTTTACCGCCACTAAGGAGGTTAAGTTTTTACCAGCATTTATCTGTTTGTTTGTTTTTTTAAATTAAATTTTCAGGAGTTGTTGGAAATGTAAAAAGAAAGAACTGGTTTAATTTAGGTAGTGATCTGGGTCCCTGTTTGGTTTCAGGATTTGTTTTTAGAACTGTGGCCCTTGGTGGAGGTTTGTGCTCTCCGAGTGCTTTCTAGTTTTAGTTATACACTTTATTTTACTTTAAATGGACCTTCCACTCTCATCAAAAGCAACATCATCTATATATGAAAAATGACAAAATAGCAACTGGCACCTAAAAGTCATAAAATTTGTATGGAGCAGCAGATCAAGCGGTAATATCATGAGACTTCTATCGCACCAGATTTCTTTTTGCAACCCTGGGTCTCTCCCCCTGCAAGCTGCTGAGAAAAAACAGGTACAAAGCACTTCTAATGCTTTTCACCAGGGATCCCCATTTTTGATCCTCAAGGCAGTCCTGCAGATTTTCAATATTCCCCTGCTGCAACACACCTAACCCAAATAAAAGGATCAATAGCAGACTGGTGCAGAGGTTGTCAGAGATCTGTTTAATTTTAATCAGGTGTGTTAAAACATCTGATACCTGCAGGATAGTGGACCTTGAAAACCAGGGTTGGGGGTGCCATTTTCATAGCTCATGTGATTAAGTACCATAATGCAGCAAACAGAATTGTACCACTAGAAACCACAGGGGGCAGTGTTGAGCAGTATAGCTGCTGTGTGACAAATAAAAGGTACAAAGTAGAAGAGGCAGCAACGTGTTTCAAGGCTGGCAAACATGATTTATTACACTCTTTTAATGTATTTTTCTGAGATTAAACATCATATTTACCTGCTTTAGCTGTTTTACATGACTGATGTTGAAACTCAGAGTTGAACTGTGCACTGCCATCTGGTGGATATGTTGCGTAACAACCATGCCAACGTAAAGGACGTGCAGGTTTTTCGAAAATGTGCTCATCTTTCAATTTTTCTGATACTGCCCACAAGAAACAGACCAACAAAATTTTAATTAGATGCATGTTACTCATTTTTAAAAATAATGTTTTTTATTAAAGGTGATGTGACAAAAACTATAATCAGCTGATTTGCGAAAATAGTAATGGAGAGACAGAAGCAAGACAAATTCATTTGTGGAGCACATTTGATATACAAAAACATTCAAAGTACTTTACATAAAACATTAGAATGTTACAGAGATGCGCAAAAAAGTATAAAAAGCACATTAATTATGAACTTTACAAAATAATCAAAGAAATGAAAGAAAACAGAAATCTATTATAAGATAATATAAAATCAACAGAACTTGCAGAGAGAGGAATATACTGCTGTTTTGATAAAAAGTTGCTGCAAACATGTTTAGCCTTGATTTAAACAGCTTAGAGTTTCAGTGAAAAGATGTTTTATATGTCAAATAAAGCTTCTTTTTATGACTAGAAGTTTTATTATCCTTGTACAAGAATGCAACGAAAATCTGTTGAGCGCCATCTTTTGTAGCATCTACAATGTGACAAAATATTTAAATAAATAATATAAAATAATAAATATTAAGAAATTGTTAAAAATTTTGGATTTAACCCATGAAAAAAAGAATATTTAAGTCAAACATTTTTTCATATTTGGTCTTTATTTACCAGTCTGTCATGTCTCCTGGATTTCCAAAGGACCTGTTTGGACCTGTGGCTGGATCTATTGTGGCTGTAAGACTTATTCTGAGGAACTGGCAGAGTCCCCACAGGCCTCAGATTAAGGATTGGACTAAACTCATGATGGAGACTGCATCATTTGAAGCTTTAATTTCTAAACTAAACAATGCCCAGGTAAAAACAGACCAAATATGGAGTCGTTTTCTGTCATTTATCACATCACATGACTTTGCTCCCAATGTTTAATACCTTCAAACGTGCCATTCTTCCTTTTATGTCAAACTATGTTACTTTTCTCATAATGTTTATTCTTTGTTCACTAGTACAGAAAATCAATAAAACTTCAATTATAAGAATAGAAAAAAAAATATTTAGTCTTTATTTGTCCTTTTAACAAACTGTAAAATACAAAAGTACTGAAAACTTTCATGGAAATTTATAATTTTTCACCGTGTGATATGATAATTTTTTTTATAGTGTAATCTTCTGCTTACTGGTTTCCATTGAGGGGAAAAAGACCAAAGTGTTCAACAGTATTTTAAGCAAAGTTTGTACCATAACAGGATACCAAATGTCTCAGAAACTCTATGTATAACATATGTCACGCTGGGTTTTAATGGGTTTCGGGAGAACAGCTGTTGCAGTCGTTTATATGTTGTTTTTTCTTCTTTTAAACTTCTTCTTTATATTCATATCAGGCCTTGTTTTGTCGCTTTCATTACATTTTCTTTCCTCCAGCTTCACTCTCTCCTGCTGGATCTTCCCTGATGACTTGATTGAGATCACCTGCTCCTGATTACCTCATCTGCAACTGATTGCTCTCACTCTGCATCACTTTGCATTTAAACTCCACTTTTCCCTGAACCCAGTGCCAGTTTGTCGTAAGCTCGGTGTAAAGTCTGTGATTCGTGGCTGTCCCTGATGAACGCTGGCCGTCTTGAAAGACGTGGGCTGATGCAGGGTCTGTGTGAGTAAAACAACGTCACACGTTAAACACTGACAGATTAAGCTGCTGTTGTCAGACTGCCGACTTCAGTCTATGAACCACATCTCCTTACAAACTAATATCAACTTAGCAATAAATATTTTTAATAGTGTGGTGATGGAATCACTTTGTAAACGGAGAGGAAAGCCAAAACTCAGTGATCTGTGGCAACATAAGCTAAAATGTGTCCAAAGAGAGAAACATTGTGCAGGAGTTTTAACTCCAGAGTTAGCTTTAAGTGACTGAAATATAAACGTTCAAACCTCTTACATCAGGGTGATGCTTCATTGTGACTCTTCCATGAGGTCTATATGCACCTATCCTGTCATAAGTAGGTACATCAGGCTGTCAGGTTGGATGGCCGTAACTTAAACTAGCTAAAACAGCAGAGTGTGTTGACTGCTTTAGCCAGGCTTGCTGGAAATCATGCTTTACTCTCGTATTACAAGCTTGTCTGTTTGGATGATTTCTTCCTTCTGCTAAACCTCTGTCCGACCTGTCGGCTGCAGGCATTTGTACTACATGTCTTCTCAGTTTACTATCTTGTTTTTACATGTACCAAACACCTTCTGTAATAAAACAAGGAAGTTGGATTTGACTCGTATCGCTTTTCCTGGAATCATCTGTATTTCATCTGCTGTGGGAAAAAAAAAAAAAAAAGGAACATTAACTTCTGTTCCATGGTAACGTCGAAGAAAGCAGCCTCCTATTGCTTGGAAAATGACTGAAAACCTGGATGATTAACTGAAAGGTTTCTCTTTTACAATCATTTGTTAGGGGGGGGGGGAAGGCCATGCAGCATAGCTGATTAAACACAGCATGTTTGTGAATTTCTGGAATACAGCAGGGGAATATTGTTAGGAGGAGAGCAGAAGAAGTAGATTTAAGTTACCTGGTGAAGGAAAATGATTTCTTATATCTGCACATTGTGCTTTACTGGCTATTAGCTAGATTTTTTTCAGTTATGGCTTCTAATAAAATCGAGGTTTTAAAGACTTTCTCTGGCTACAGGTGCAGGTTTGATGATATAAACAGTATCGCAGATGGCTGAATTTAAATAAGAATAACCTTTTTATCATTGTGAAATGTCTAATTTAAAAAAAGGGTTCCAGTTTTTTTTAATTTTTTTTACAACATTTTTGTGAATATGGTTTATTGCTTTTAAAGGTTAAACACATCTAATAGTTAAAGGACAAGCAAGCTTCTTTCTCGTTTTAATCTTATAAATTTTCATGTCAGTGAACTTGGAAATCATTCAAGAGTCTTGCAAACCTTTATTTTTTTAACCATGGTACAATATAAAACATTTGATAAAGTTAGAAGTAAACTGATGAATCTCATCTTTTGGTGCTAAAGTTTTTGTATGAAAAGTCATGATCAGATGAAGCACAGCTTGTACCTGCGCGGAGCCCCTTGTTGCACTTTGCCCTACCAGCCATGCGGTCCACCTACGCAGCCACGGTGTCTGCCAGGATCATCTTATCCACATGAATTTTAGAGCAAATTAATTTTCCACAACTGATTACAAGAAAACTGGATTAATTCCATTCAGAGCTGTGATTTTTAGAGCATGTGCATGTTATTGGAGTTGGCTTGTTTAGGAGGATCATCACCAACATCCATTTTTTTTTTTTTTTAACCATAACCCTTTTATGTTTTATTGCCTTGACCAGCGAAGTTATGTTTTTGCCTGTTTATGCAACGTTACAGAAAAACCACAAGCTGGATTTTTAGTTTTTTCTCCTGAGACTTGGTATTGATCTAATCTAAATTCCTACACATTATGGGAGCAATCAGGAAGGAATTGTGGACACAGGAATTTTAACAATGTTTCTTTCCAATATGGCTGGAAATGAGCAGCATGTCGGAGGTCTGTGCACTGAGTGTTCTTTGTTTCTCATGTTCGCAGTAGGTTGATCTCAGATGTGCCAATCAAAATCCTCAGAGGAGATGTTGCCATCTTTCGACAACCTACCTGCATTTTTGTTAATTCATGTTTATCTTGGTGTTCAAGAACATATTGGATGTCGTGTGACAAAGAATGCATTTATATCTGTTTTAAATTTCTGAGAGGTTAGAAATGTGCTGCCTAAAAGTGAGTTTTACTGCATGAGTTTAGATGGAATGACAGATGTGGGTGTTTTGTTGATGGTGTACAGTTTAATTACACTCTTTACCTTGTGATCTACTTTACCAAATTACCTAAAACATCATAGATCTGTTTCCTGCAACAGAAACTTGGCAACACGGCTGCATCAGTGCAGCCCCTTGCCATTTTAAAGCAGGTTAATCCCCTGGTAATTAGTACAAGTGAGTCAAGACAGGAGGGAAATGGCAAAAAATTTATGTAGAGAACTTTTTAGACACGGTGAACAAGCGAGAGTTTTACAAGAGGGCAAACTGCGTCATGTGTGGCTGCCTTCAAGGCTGTTGTGGGAACATGAAAAAGCTGCTGCTGAATGTTTCTGCAGGGGGTTGTCAGATGGCATTGTGGTTAAATGTAGGTACAAGCAGCGGTGCGTTCGGCAGGCTGGTGGCAAGTGAGCATAGCAAAAGGAGAAATTACAGCTCAAAAAGTCTCCTGCTGTGCAGTGAATTTTCCAAATTGATTATTCTCAGCATAACAGTTTTGAATATGAGGGAATTTTTCCTGCCTCTTTCCAGCAGATAAAACAAAAAGCTGGTGTCTGCTACTCGCTGGTAGAGGTGATGGCTTCTGGGGTGCTGGAAGCATCTAAACACAAAGCGGTTCATGGTTGTGGGCTCTGAAACTGCTGCCATCTTTATGTAAGTCTGGAGTGGTTTTCTGTGGAACTGACATGAATTTGGTTCCGTTTCAAAGAGCGTTAGAATCTGTGCCGACAATCAACGGCTTATTTTTTTCCACATTCTCATTTCCCCTTTTTTCCATTTAGAACTAAAAGGACACAAATGTTGACAAAGTTTACCTCCTCTCCTTTGGTGCCAAGCCTGATAACACTTCTTAATGTGATAATGAAATCTGATTGCATGAGTGACTCGGCTTGTTCTGCAGGGAGGCATCTGAAATCTTGATCACAGATTTGATTGAGTTTTCTGTGGGTGCAATGTGGAAGAAACAAAACAATCAGCAAAAAGGATGTAAAACAGTTGTAGTCCATCTGCTTTGGTGACTGAAGAGTTCTGCATGAGGTTCCAGCTCCTTCAGTGATACCACAATACTACTCTGTTCCCTTGGAGAGGTTCTAATGAAATATGAACATTATGAATTAATTTTCTCATAAGTACCTAAGTTTTAGGGGTTTAATGTTGCAACCCCAAATTACGATTCTTCTTCTATCGTGTTTTAAAGTTGGGGTTCAGTTTTTGATGCATTTTTACTTCCAAACTTAACACTTCTCCTTTTTTACCCATTAACTTAAAAAATATTGCCCCCCCCCCCACCTTCACGCATGGCGTGCTGCTGTTTTAAATAATGGAATATGTTACTCTTTCGGTGATTACTTTTGCAGTCACACTTATGTCCTCATCTGAATCAGAGCACAACTAAAACGGTTTAAAAAAAAAAAAAAAAATGGAGTTATTCATGTATTTTTTTTCTTCCATTAATTGAACAAATACTTAATGTACTACATAAAGATGTGAAACAAAAACTGTTTAATAGTTTAGTTGGACTGTGCTTTTATATGAATCTCCTTTTGCCTATTAACTGAAGTCCTGATGTGCAAACTTTCTAGCAACTACTATCATCCAATGCAGTGTATTTATAAGAGTAACATATTTAATACAGTACATTGCGGTGTATAATATAAAAAGCATTTATGCAAAGGTTATGGGAAATGCTATTTCAAGTAAATTCTATATATTGTAGAAGTCTAACGGGACTAAAGTTTAACCCATAAGCACCCAGTGCGATATAAATAAGTTTCTAAGACAACTAGCGGCACTTTATCAAAAGTGTTTCTAAAATCCTGTTGAACACAATCTGGTTCTTGTCTTCTGCCTTTAATGGACACTAAAAAGCAGAAAAAAGGGTTCATATTTGGTTTGAGCAGGTTTGTATTTCAAGGCCTAAACCCCTTAATATTCAAAAATAGTTGTCAAGATTTCTTAATTAAACCTTGCAAAGCTGCTCTTTGGGTGTTTGAAGTCTTTTGTTCTGTCAAGATGATCCCACACTGGTTCATTAATGTTTAATAATAGTTGTGGGGATGATTCATCCCTCCATCAGACCTGTTGCTGATTTTCGCTCCAGCTCTTGTCATGTGGAGTACCTCAGCCTTTTTCTTAAGAATGGCTTCTTGTCACCCATCCTTCCATGGAAAACATTTATAAGACTTTGGCCAACAGGACATGCACAGTAGGAGACATCATAGAGGAATGCTAGTCAGATTGCCGCGAGTCCAGTTGGACACAAGTGTTGCCATGTAGTGCTACAGACGGTGCAATTTTTTTTGGTTCCTTTTTGTGTTTCAGACTATTTTGATGAAATACTAGAAATGATTTATTCCACAATATTGCCTTTGGCACAGATTGCCACAATTGAGCACTGAACAAAGAGTTGGACAAATGAAACTCTGCTTCCCTCTTCTACTCATCAGGATAAGTGCGAAAATGCTCCTTAAAGAGCTAGTCTTCATCTTGCTCTTAAAGTAGATGAGGACTCTGCAGGTCAAACGGACTTTGGTAGGTCTTTCCACCATGTGGAACAATAGAGGAACAGAGTCTGGCTACAGATTTAGTCCCACGTAGTGGTAATAGCGCTCGGCGTCTTTCACTGGTAGCGCGTAACTGTAGAGAGGTAGTTTAGCTCTCAGGTAGACACGAGCTGTTTAGGTTGTTTTGTAAGCCAGAAGCAAAGCTTTGTATTTGATGCACACTGGAACTGGAAGCCAGTGAAGCATGATTAGCAGCAGAGTGACATGAGCTCTTCTGGACTGGTTGAAGATCAGACATGCTGCTGCATTCTAAATAATCTGCAGAGGTTTAACCAAACATGCAGGTAGACCTGTCAGTCAGGAATTGCAGTGGTCAACGTTGAAACAACCAGAGCCTGAACCAAGAGCTGTGTCATGCCTTCTGTCTGGTACGGTCTGATTCTCTTAATGTTGTAGAGAGCAAATCCGCAAGTACGGGCAGCCAAGGCATCGTGGACCTTAAAGGTTAACTGGCCTCCATCATGAAACTAAGATTCCAGGCAGCAGATATAGGCACATGTTTATGCTGAAGCAAGGAAGAATTTGCTCAAAATCTGAATAACCCAAAAAAGATTCTGGTCCAAACTTGATCAAGTTCTAAATAAGTCTAAAAGTAAAAATACTAGTTATGTTGTTGTAAATAAGGAAATGATCTCTGATCAATCTAAAATTTCCAATGCATTTAATCATCATTTTTACTCAATTAGTAGCAGTGTTGATTCTAATTTGTGGCTGGAGGTGTATCAAACAAGCAGCTCTCTGGTCCCTCTTTTTCCTTTTCCAAAGTTCTACCTGTTGATGATTAAAATGCTTTATTAGACTTGAAAGCCAACTGTAGTGCTGGTCCTGATGGCCTTGAGTCTAAATTTCTTAAAATTGCAGCACATATTTTGATGTTTCCTTTGGCTGATTTATTTAATTTGTCACTTAATACAGCAACATTTCCTTCTATTTAGAAGATAGCCAGAGTTACTCCACTTTTCAAAGGAGACCCCACATATATGAATAATTATCGTCCGATTTCTAATATTTGTGCTGTAGCTAAGATCTTTGAAAAGATAATATTCAGTCAGTTATTCAATTATTTAAATTCATTCAATATCTTATCCCCTTTTCAGTCTGGCTTTCATTCTGGTTTATCAACCACCACTGCCCTCTTCAAATTCACAAGTGACCTGTTCGCCTCATTTAATCAAAACCAATGTGGGATCAATATTTCTAGATTTGTCTAAAGCCTTTGATCATGTGGATCATTATCGTCTTCTTGACAAACTTTATGCTATAGGTCTTGATACTAATACAATTTTGTGGATCAATTCCTATTTTCATTACAGATCCCAATATGTTGTTTCTAATGGTGTAGTCTGACAAATGTATAATTGAAAAAGGTGTGCCTCAAGGGTCCATTCTCGGCCCCCTTTTCTTCAGCATATTAATGATCTTCCATGTGTTTTATATAAATATTTATGCTGATGATACTGTTATTTACAACTCAAACTCCCATCTTTCTGTTGTAGAAAATCAGTTGCAATTTGAATTTAATTTGGTCCAAAAATGGCTGCATGACAATCAATTTTAAACATGAAAAAATCATGCTGTATAGGTACTCATCATAAATTAAATAACTCTCCTAATCTTCAAATTAATTTCAGTGATGGATCCTTGATGAACAAAACTGATTCTGTTAAGTATCGTGGTCTCTGGCTTGACCCTGAACTTGACTTCAAACCACACATTGATTACATAATCAAAAAAACATATGCTACCTTAAGTCCTTTTATATCGCTCTTCTAACTGCTTTACTTTAGACGTTAGGAAAAGAATAGTCATTCAACTAATTTTACCTATTCTTGATTATCTTCATCTCTTCATCTTCATCTTCAGCCGCTTATCCGGGGTCGGGTCGCGGGCGCAGCAGCCTAAGCAGGGAAGCCCAGACTTCCCTCTCCCCAGCCACATTTGCCAGCTCTGCGGGGGGGATCCCGAGGCGTTCCCAGGCCAGCCGAGAGATATAATCCCTCCAGCATATCCTGGGTCTTCCACGGGGTCTCCTCCCAGAGGGACGTGCCTGGAACACCTCACCAGGGAGGCGTCCAGGAGGCATCCTGACCAGATGCCCGAGCCACCTCAACTGGTTCCTCTCGATGCGGAGGAGCAGCGGCTCTACTCTGAGCCCCTCCCGGATGACCGAGCTCCTCACCCTATCTCTAAGGGAGAGCCCGGCCACCCTGCAGAGGAAACCCATTTCAGCCGCCTGTATACGAGATCTCGTTCTTTCGGTCACGACCCACAGCTCATGACCATAGGTGAGGGTAGGAACGTAGATCGACTGGTAAATCGAGAGCTTCGCCTTCTGGCTCAGCTCCTTCTTCACCACAACAGACCGGCGCAGAGCCCGCATTACTGCAGACGCCGCACCGATCCGTCTTTCAGTCTCACGCTCCACCCTTCCCTCACTCGTGAACAAGACCCCGAGATATTTAAACTCCTCCACTTGAGGCAGGACCTGACTCCTGACCCGGAGAGGGCAATCCACCCTATTCCGGCTGAGGACCATGGTCTCAGATTTGGAGATGCTGATTCTCATCCCAGCCGCTTCACACTCGGCCGCGAATCGCTCAAGCGAGAGCTGGAGATTACGACCAGATGAAGCCAACAGGACCACGTCATCCGCAAAAAGCAGGGACCCAATCCTGAGGCCACCAAGTCGGATCCCCTCAACACCTCGGCTGCGCCTAGAAATTCTGTCCATATAAGTTATGAACAGAATTGGTGATAAAGGGCAGCCTTGGCGGAGTCCAACCCTCACCGGAAACGAATCCGACTTACGACCGGCAATGCGGACCAAGCTCTGACAACTGTCGTACAGGGACCGGACAGCTTGTAAAGGGGGTCCGGTACCCCATACTCCCGGAGTACCCCCCACAGGAGCCCCCAGGGGACACGGTCGAATGCCTTCTCCAGGTCCACAAAGCACATGTAGACTGGTTGGGCAAACTCCCATGCCCCCTCCAGGACCCCAAAGAGGGTATAGAGCTGGTCCACTGTTCCGCGACCAGGACGAAAACCACACTGCTCCTCCTCAGTCCGGGATTCAACTATCCGGCGGACCCTCCTCTCCAGGACCCCTGAATAGACCTTACCAGGGAGGCTGAGGAGTGTGATTCCCCTGTAATTGGAACACACCCTCTAGTCCCCCTTCATAAAAAGGGGGACCACCACCCCAGTCTGCCAATCCAGCAGCACTGCCCCCGATGTCCACGCAATGCTGCAGAGGCGTGTCAGCCAGGACAGCCCCACAGCATCCAGAGCCTTAAGGAACTCCGGGCGGATCTCATCCACCCCCGGGGCCTTGCCGCCAAGGAGCTTTTTGACCACCTCAGCGACTTCAGCCCCAGAGATAGGAGAGTCCACCCCTGAGTCCGCCAGCTCTGCTTCCTCATCGGAAGACGTGTTGGTAGGATTGAGGAGGTCTTCGAAGTATTCCCTCCACCGACCCACTACGTCCCGAGTTGAGGTCAGCAGCTCCCCACCTCCACTGTACACAGTATTGATGGAGCACTGCTTCCCCCTCCTGAGCCGCCGGATGGTGGACCAGAATCTCCTCGAAGCCGTCCGGAAGTCTTTCTCCATGGTCTCGCCGAACTCCTCCCATGCCCAAGTTTTTGCCTCAGCAACAGCCGAAGCCGCATGCTGCTTAGTCCATTCGGACTCAATGTCCCCCGCCTCACTCGGGACATGTTCGAAGCTCTGCTGAAGGTGGGAGTTGAAGCTTGCTCTGACAGGGGACTCAGCCAGACGTTCCCAGCAGACCCTCACAACACGTTTGGGCCTGCCAGCTCTGACCGGCTTCCTCCCCCACCATCTGAGCCAACTCACCACCAGGTGGTGATCAGTTGACAGCTCCGCCCCCCTCTTTCCCCGAGTGTCCAAGGCATGTGGCCGCAGGTCCAACGATACGACTACAAAATCGATCATCGAACTGCGGCACAGGGAATCCTGATGCCAGGTGTACATATGGACACTCTTATGTTGGAACATGGTGTTCGTTATGGACAATCTTGATTATGCAGACACAATTTATCAAAACACATACGATTCATATCTTAAATGACTTAATGTTGTTTTTAACTCTCTTTGTAGATTTATTTTTAAATGTCCATATCTAACTCATCATTGTGTGTTATTTGAAAAACTCAATTGGTTACATCCATCTAAGAGACGAGAATTTCACTGGACTCTGTTCATCTTTAAATGTATTTTTTACTGTCCACATTTCCTCAAGCAATTTTTAATTCCAGTAACTTCATCGTATTTGCTTAGAAGCACTTACTGTCTCACTCTATCTGTCCCACAAATCTATAAAGATGTCGGGCGCAGGTCATTTCAGTTCAAAGCTCCTTCAGACTGGAATAAGTTACCCACATAAGATCCTTAACATCGTTTGGTTTATTTAAGTCATTTTTATCTGTTCATCTTAAAACTCCTTGTCAATGTTTCTAGTTTTATTACATTATTCTGTGTGAGATAGAATAACATACTCCTTTTTGAGGTATTCATTCATTTATCATTGTATTTATTTTTTTGTTATTGTAATTCTGTTCATCTGTAATCCCTAGGAATGTCATTACTTTGTGTAGTGGGGAATCCAATGTAGGTAAACACGAAAGGAGAAGAAAAGGGAAGAAAAAATATTAATAAAAATAATGATTACTAAAAATGAGTAAACATAATTTATTCTCACATTGCTCTTTACATTATCTTTTTTTTTTTTTTTTTCTTTTCCAGTTCTGTGACATGTTCAATAATCGCTGATTCTGACATCTCCTGTTGTGTAATTTTTGTGTCTTACATCTGTACATGGGCAGGAGTGTGGAGAGGTGTAAGAGTGAGTAAGTTTGTCTTGTCTTGTTTTGTTTGTACCTTTTATATACTTTGTGTATAATTTGTGTATTTGTTGATATGACGTATTTTAATGATTTTGGACCCCCTTGAAAACGAGATGGTACATCTCAAGGGGCATTTCATAAAATAAATTTCTCTAATTGACCGAACAGATGATAAACTCCGTTTTGGAGAGATTTAGCCGAAGGTGACAAGTCTTTGTGTAGCTGATATTCTCATTGAGAGGGTTGTCTTCAGCACACCACTTCCACATCCTATTCATGCGCTGCAAATACTTTTCTATACCCGGTCCTCAACTAAAAGCTTGTTGGCAATGACCTTGTTAGCATAGATATCCTACTTCTTGTCAAACTTTATTATCTTTAGCACTTTTCACAGACCCAGCAAAAGAAAAGGGAACACAGGATGTCTTTGTCTGGCTGCTGCAGCCAAAGTGCCCATAGATCCACTTTAAAACAAGTTCTTTTCCAAGTTCTGTTGACAACACTGGTTCATCCCTTGAGTCAGAAGCTTTTCTGTGCTTAAATGATTCATAGGTCAGTGTTAAGTGGCTTGACAAAACATATTTTGAAAGCGGTCCTATTTAAAGGCTGGACTTAAAATGAATGAAATGGAAGTCAATGTTGTAAAAGATAAAACGGAAGCTGGAGAGCTGTTGCTGAAGACCCCTTGAACAGAATAAAAGACAGCCTGACTCTTTAGAATAAAAAACATAAAAGGAATGAGGTTTTGAGCCCAGAAGCAGACTGAAGTCAGGTCAGTGACTCGAATGTAACGTTTCTTACAACTGTTTTCCAGGTCCAACAAAAGGCCTGCTGACAGAAATCCAAACCAGATAAGCTGCAGATGAGTGTGTTTGGTACTCAGACCAACGGGCAAAATGGTGAGAACCTGAGACACAAGCAAAGACACAAGTACATGGCCAAAACCAGAGCTAATGATGAAAACTGGAGCCAGAGTGTTGCCAGATTGGTAGATACAATGATTTGGTGAAGATCTGAGAGAAGTGGAGGGAAGATGAGCTGCGTGGTGATGAGTAGTTGAGCCACAGCTGTGTCCTGTAGATCTGCCAGAGTGCAATATCTGCAGCAATTCTGAGAGAAACATGAAATTTAAACAAGTGCCAGAGGAGATCATGACACAGGAGTGGCTTTTACTCAGGCTTGTAAATGTAAATATGCATCTCTTCAGTCCATCAGTTTTCCACTTCACATCATATCAAGTGACAGACAACAAACTGAGTCAGATATCTTATTTTCTGAATAACATGTTGATGGTTTTACAACTTATTCTATTTTGTGTCCCTTTGTGGACGTGCTGTCTGCTCTGATTATGTAGTGCCTCATAATCGTCACGAGAGGAAGAAATGTTACGGAAGGTAAGATGAGGTTTGAGCTGTTTACCACAGGAGCAACCGTTGCTAATTGACACATCATGCCGCTGACAGTATAACCTCCCTCCTCCATTTCCGTATATGCCCCTTACTGCAGGTTCTTTGCAGTTTAATTAACCTTTATTTTATAGACCTGGTTTACATCTGGAGCCTGTTTTGTTGAAATACCTTAAGTTTTCATCTATTTGTGGCAAATGAGTAACACTTTGCCTTTCTCGCTCTGAAACTAAGCATTCGTTTACGTTTTGTTTTGCATGGGTGTAATTAACATGACAAAATTGGAAATAAGGCAGATGATTAATATATTGAAAATAGATGCTTGGCTGAGTGACTCTTTTGATGATTGTACCCATCTCCAATTCTTTCAGAGATGAGGAAAATTGCCTGTTTGCTGTGATGGATTTGTGCATTTTGAAGATAACCACTGTACTGGTCTGAACGACACCATTTTTCTCCTGGAAATTATGCAAGGAAAAGTGGGGATCTGAGCTCTCGGAATGACATGTCGACAACATGAGTGGGTTTAGAAAAGGGAGTGATGCGGTGCGGCACAATCGGCTAAAGAAAGTGTGGCATTATAGGCTGTTCGTGGCTTTAATGCCGGCTATTATGCTCCATCCTAAATTACATCTGCTCAGACACAAATCTGCACAGCGGCAGTTAGAGAGCTTACCAAAGGAGCCAACTGAGACGGATTGTAGAAGGTATTGTAGCTGTATGCTTGGGTGACATTGCTGCAGCAGATTGTGCACGTAGCTTTAGTTGCTGTGATTATGGTTATGACACATTCTCTTATATTGCAAGCAGCATTAGCAATGTGCCTTTAGTGAGCAATAAAGTGACATGACTGTCACTGAACATTGTGCTTAATTGTTCCAGTATTCCTGGGCTCCTGTGGTGTACTGATGATACACCTGTCACATACAACAAAGCACCACAGCTTCACATTCTAATGAGCCAGTTGAGCCAAATGATGCTTCCTTGGCTGGTTATAAAGAGGTGCAATAAAGACCGGTTGTGGCAGAAACGTATACACAGCAAAGCATTCATCTGAACAAACCACAGTCTGAACAATAACTGAATTATGACCACAGATTCGGCCATCACAGCCCAACAAGTGGCTGCACCACCGAGACACAACGTGCTGCTTGCATATCTTCGCCCTGATGGAAGTCTCTTTGGAGAAAAGTGTCTGCTAAATGACCGTAGAATAAGAAGATGATGGGAATTGTGATGTCAGAATGGATATAAATGTAACATTAGGAACATAAAGAGATATATATATATTTTTTATTTTATTTTATTTTTTTAAATCTATATGAAAGACTTAAATTCAGTCATGACAGTAACATGTTCATGGAGTCTGCAAACATCTTTCCTGAGGTATGATGTTCAGTTTAGCTTTTTGTATAGCACCACTTCACCACAATGTCGTCTGAGGGAACTTTGGACACATCAGAGCCAATTCATAATAAACAGCCTAGTTAAGAAAAACCAACGGATTGTATCAAATGTCTATTTTAATCCAATCCCCATCCTGAGCATGCATGAGGGATCAAAAAAAGATCATGGATGGCAGAGAAGTGGAAAAGTTTTGTTCTGAATGTTACAAATAAAATTACATTTACGTAAAGGATTGATCTAATTTTTATTCTTTTAATCTGCACAGAATATGCGATGGACTGGAACGGATTAATAAACAGCACATCACAGTGGTTGGATGACTGCAGACGTCAGTGGAAACATTTCAAGGTAAAACAAATACCGTCCACCTTGACTTTTCTCCGTGACTCATCTCTGAACTCTGTAAGGTTGTGTCTACTATAAAGCAACAGCATCAAACTCGCCCGCTTCATCATCTCGCTTTGCTTCCGACAACATTTTTATAAGTCGTTATCATGGGAATCCATCTTCCCTAAATGATGCCAGAATTAACGAGCTTGAGGTGCTTTACTGAAAATGACAAAAAATAACAGGATGAAGAAAAAACTGATTTAGTGGAAAACAAGGTTGAAATGCATCACTTGTGATCCTGTTTATGCTCAGTGAATTAGAGGACACAGTGGACACTGGGTGGATTCATTTTGTGCAGAAAGAGATGAGTTAACGGTCTTTACAAATACCTGCCTCATTTCCTTAGTTATTATTTTTACATTTACTGGTTTGTCTGGAATGAGCAGATGCACAGCTGCAACTGCCAGCCTAAGTCTCTCTCTCTTCCTCAATGCCATTGATGCATTCTGGACATCTAATGTGGAATTAGAAACTGCATCGTTGGACGATGCTGATGCTGCAGACAGCTGGAAGGTGACACAAGTATTTATCTGCATGCAGATCTCTGGAGAAAATCATCTGGATTATCAGTGAAACTAAAAGGTCATGCTGCAGGTTAGAACCCCCCTTAAATCAGTATGTAGAGAAATATTGTTGGAACTGATGTTGGATAAAAACAATTACAAATGCATGATTTGAGCTTTTAGCATAGTTTCTGTTAAAATTTTACTGCATCTAAAACTGAAAGACAGGAAGTGTTTAGTTGCTGAACATTCAATGTTGTCTTTTCCATTAAGTAACAAAGTTACCCAGTTACTAACCAGCTTAGTTACTTACTGTCCAACCACCGTATCTTTGTTTTCCCTGTTTTATCAATTAAAATTTCACTCATTCAGCTGAACTTTTAAGGCAGTAGCTTGGAAATAACACCACAACTAAGCACACAGTCAATCAATGTGTCCTGGAAAAATGTGCTGCAACAAAAACCTGTTTTCTTTTTTTAACTTAAATCTTTAGGATGAAGTGACTAATATTTGCACTGAGCATGTTGCACTTGCTTTTGTCTTTGGTTTTTAATTGTTTCTTCATTTTTCTGACATGCTCTAAGAAATGAACAACTTGGTTCAAATATTTGGATTGGTCAATTTTTACAGATTTACAGTGAACTGGGGGATCTAACCAGTTCTTATTGTGCATGATTATAAAATCTACAGACTACTATCAGGACGAGGAAGCGCTTCACCCAGAATTTAAAATTAAAAAAAAAAAAAAAAAAAAAGTCTGAGGAAGATGACCTACCCCAGCTTAAAATGACCTCTGTTTGACCTGTTGGCATGGTCGATGTGACCTCTAATGTAAGATCTGTTCAACAAACACTTGCTCATCTCAGAAAAGGGAGGATTGCTTTATTTACATGATTGTTTGAACAGTTTATATACAGCTGTGGGTTAATTGCATGTTGGTTTATAATGGGATTATCTCCATTTGCAGATTTATTTCTGCTTTATTCTAACTGGATTTTAGATATTTTTCTCCATGCTTACACACCTGAGCTGAGAGTCGCTGGTGTTTCACACTGGCTCACCATCAGCTCCTTGTAATTCAGCGTGCTGCTGTGCACATCCCACAGGACACAACTCCAACCGTGAACATGCCTCCCACGCAGTAGGTGCAGGTTTTCAATGAGAACTTGTTTAATAAATCCCAGTATATAATCACAAGTATTATTAAAATGGTCAAACTGGTGTTTCCTCTGTATTCCTACAAATCTTTACATTTCACCTGGAGATGCGGCTCAAAGTCAGACGTTATTGAAGCAAGTTGGATGTGTATTTCAAGCTCCTCATCTCTTATTCGACCAAGCCAGCAGCTGCTGCAGATGGCAAATAAATCTCATTTATGTGCCCTCTGTTTTGTAACATCAAACATGGCACAGCATGCTAATCACCCTAACTATGACACATGGCTGCTTCCAGAGTCTGGAGTCTATTCAGCTTCATGCTGATCATTCATTCTGAGAAAATAAATACTTTGCTGCAGGATTTTTACAGGACCAGGATGTTCATAGACTTTAGATTTTACAAGTTACCCTCCCTGGCCTCTGCTTTCATACCCCCAAATCCTGATTTCTAATAATCAGATTGAATCCATTACGACTGATACGTGTAGCTGGTGGTGATGTGAAAAACGATTTTCATGTCATTTCTCAGGTCCATGCCTCCCACTCCTCTTTAACTCTTATTAATACAGAACAGATGATGAAGTGTGTCACAGCCCTGCTTTCTTCAGGGAATATTAATTATAGATATTGGTTTATGCTACTGTACGTTGTTCTTTGGCTACAGGCAGCTGTTTTCAGCTTGTGCTGAGTGTAGAAGTTCTTTATAAATGCAGGAAAATAGTGTGAGGAGAGAAATGTGCACCAGTTGCAAAGAGGCAAAGCTGGAATCTGAAGGCAGCTTCACAAGACAAAATGACATGATGATTGAACAGCAGAGAATAAATAGCAGATACTGTCGGGATAAAGTACATGAATATTGCAGACTTGTATTCTGACAGTAATGCATTTTAATAAGCAAGCTTGAGATCTGAGTATATGATTACAAAAAAAATAAATAATTCTGAACTCCTTCAAAGCTCCTCTAAAACTCTCATGGAAATAATTTCTGCATTCATTCCCTCCCTGATAAAACGAGTAAATCATGAGTTAAGACGGACAAACGCAGATTGCTGCCTCAGATTTAACTCCTGATCTCATTTCGGTTGCATCCCTCCCGTTTCTCCGTGTAAACCTTCAGCTGTGTCCTCAGAGCATCCTTGTCTCTCTCTTCCTTTGTTTGCTTTTAAAGAGTTTGTCTGTTTTTTGTAGCTCTGCTTCCTTTTTTTAGATTACCTGCCCCGTTGTAGTCGGTTTCACCTGTGTCGTGTTCACTAATTTGTCCTCTGTATTTATAGACCCGTCTCTCCCTTTGTTCCTCTTTAGTCTGTCTGTCTGGCTGGCTTGCTTTCATCTGGATTCGTTGCATTTATTTAACGCCTTGGGGTGGTCTCTGGATTCTTACTTCTCTCATTTATGGACACTTTATTTTCCCTCCCAACTCAGCATTCCTGTCTTTTTTTTGTCTTGTTGTTGATTTACATCTCTTGAGGAAAAATAAGGTCTGTAACGTACAAAAAGTCTGGTGTCTTGCTTTTACAAATTCTGTTTTTACAATAAAAATGACTTAAACTTCAGAGGAAACTGGCTGATTATCATGTTTTAAAGCTACTTAACATCCTTACTCTTTTCAGTCAGAGAGGGGGCTCTCATTTACGGGGAACACATAATGGAGCACAAGGAAAGGTTTTTGTCTGTAAGTGGTGGTAGATTGTTGAATGAACTGATGGACAAATGCAGGAAATGGCCAGTATACACTTATTTCATTTATCATACAAGAACATGGTCTTCCAAAGGTACAAGATTAATTTCTAATAATATTAATGTTAAATGATCACAGTGGTTTAGTAAATAGTGGTGTTCCATTATCATTACTTTAACTTACTATTATTGATCAATATGGCTGTATAATGAAACACATAAAGCTAGTTAATGGTGTGTGAAAGGGGGTGGGAATGAATAAATGATGGCTACTCCCTTTGGACAAAGATTTTTGTTGCTCAGGTATATTCCTTTGTTTTTTCCTGTTTATTTCTTTTTACAAGGAAATAATTTGAACAGAGGTCATTGGGTCAGAACCTGCCTGCAAAGCCTTTTTTCTCTAAAACTTTTTTATTCATTTAAAAAAAAAAAAAAAAAAAAAATTGAATAATTTGTAAAACATTTTTTTTTTTTTGTGATGGACGTGAATGCAGCATGTCTGCATAACTGAATCAGCTGCTTTCCAGCATGACTCAGCAGCATGCAAACGTATATCTGGGACCCAGCAGATTTGGAAAGATTGGCGTTTTCCTCATGACAGCAGTGTGAAAAGTTTAAGGCGACATCTTTGTTTAAACCGAATATCAAACAAACCACTTGATCACAATGAATGCTGTGTATGTTTCCAGCAACATATCTCTGCAACGCAGGGTTTTCTGTAACAAAATGGCCTGTTTCACCAAGCTGACAGGGAACATCTGGAGTACTGCTAAGCTTCTGTCTTGTCTTTTCAGTTTGTAACGTTCTGTGAGCTTCATCTGCGGCTTACATGTTGAATCTGTGTTGAATTTAGGTCTCATATGCTGTTTACTGCAGTAAATAACCAGAACTTTTTAAAAAATATATCTAACTCTGCTAGATATGTTGGCAACTAAAACTTAAACTTTAGTTTATTTTTACTTAAATAATGCATTGTGTCCTCTCTGCACTGCAGAGTTATGTCCTTGTGGATTGGATGTCATAGCTGGATGCTGCTTTGGTGGTGTGTTCAAAAAAAAAAAAAAAATCACTGACAAGTAGAGGAAAACGCAGCAGGGGTTCCTGCTGTCATTGTTGGTCCTTGAAGTCAGTTTGGTGTGAAAGAGCTCTGGAACTAACTTTAACTGGTTTAGTCTCATTTATTCATATTATGTAGAATATGAGAATTTTGCCTGGATAAAACCTGTTTAATGCTAAATGGGTAATAAAAACTTGTCCAAACACAAAACATATTTAAAGATCAGCTCTCAGGATCTTAAGTTGGAAGATAATTACTACAAAATGTGATGAATATCTTTAACCAACTCATTTGGAAAGTAAGTTTTAGAAGCATCCCCACATCCTCAGCTGGCATGAATTAAACTGGTAATTACAGTAAGTGTTTTTATAATTTGCTTAATGTTGATTTATTGATATTTAAAACCGATCTTTAATACGTTATTCATCGGGGAAAGATTTTCAGAGTGTTTTCCATCATCCACAGCCTGCTTCACATTAAAACTGCAGGTCCTGTTCATTCACACCTGCTGCGTGCAACCAGTCCTCCCAGCTGGCCGCTGGGACAGTGAGCCAGTTAAGATGCACCTCTTGTTAACTGCCGAGGGAGACGATGACCTTGATATGTCTCCTTGCATTATGCTTCTGCTGCATTACCAGCAAGGCGTGCTGTAACTCCATTACACCATCACACCTGTTTACAAGTCCCAGCTCCGGTGGAAATGACTGAAATCAATAACCCAGCTCCCGTGCCATTTTTCCATTGCACCGCCAGCCACAAGTTTATATCACTGCAGATCTTTACAGTGTAAAACTGATTATGAAGCACGGTGGAGATCTGCTTACTTGAAAGATTGGTAATTATGGGAAACAGAGTGCAGATGCTGTAAGCTGTTAACCATCTCTTGAAGGTGTTACAGTAAAGGCAGAGGAAGCAGCACGCCTCAATCAATGCTCATCGTAAAAGCTGGTAATGGCAGGCAGGGACTTTGCAGAAGCATCCTCAGAGCATCTTATCTTTGTTGTCCTGAAGAAGCCAGTGAAGTAATGCATTTAATTTAACTTCTGTTTTGATCTTTGCAAAGATAATCACCATTAAAACCATTTATAGCTAAAATAGGATGAAACAGATAACTGGTTTGTTGCCATTTCCATTAAAATGTTTGATCAGAAAATCTTTCTCAATATGCAATCTCAGAGGATTTTTGTTCTGCTTCCAGCATTTATTTTTTCCCTGTTAAGTGATATCTAATCTTATTCCAGTTATGCAAGCTGCTTTACGACAAAACACAAGCAGGAATGCAAGAAGGAAACCCCAGCATAACGTGAATCACTGGTGAGGAGGTAAAAATCAGTAAAAATGGTTTGTTTTGTTTTTTTTTCCCAGGGAAGCAATCCTCAAGTCAATAAAAACTTTATTCAGTAATTCAGACCATTTATATTTAAGATACAAATACAATGGGAGTCCCTTTTTATAACTTCCAAATTAGATGCAGCTACACTCCTGGTAACATACTCTGGAACAATGTCCAGGAATATTCTGCAGTGATCAGATTAACTGGTGAGGGTGCCAGGATGTGGTATAAAAGGAGTAATTCACCAAATGTTTGGTCATTTCAGCTGAGGATTGGTTGGAGTATTGGGTCATCAATGACTTAATATGATATTAAAGACAAACTGGAAAAAACTTGTTGGCATCTGTAAAGATTCAAGAAATCTCTGAAAGTGAAGGCCAAGGCCTAAGATGTCATCAGAGGAAGTGACAGCACGCTGTCTGCGTGCATGGCATTCATGACTTCATATCTGGGAAGAATACTGGAATTTCGTAGAGACATGCTTCCATCAAATATCTTTTCCCAGGAGGGCTGTGGTTATTCCAGAAGGACTATATTTGACCTCATTCTGCACAACTTATAACAGTTGTTTGTGTGTTTCACTGGCCTGCCTGCAGTCCACATCTGTTGCTTCCTGACCATTTATGGAGCATATGAGGAGGAGAATCGCACAACAGCAACACCAGACTGTGGATCAGTGGAAACGGACTCAGAACGGACACAAAATCCTTGAAAAATTTCAACAAAATTCCTCACTTCCCAAAATAAGATTTTAAATCTCTTTTTATATTTTTAAACATAATGAAATACGCTTAGTAGACATGGAGAAAACATTGCTTTGGATCTTTTTTTTTTTTTTTTTTTTTTTTCTTTATCACTCATAAATGTTTTTTCTTTTTAAAAGTCTCTTTCACTTTTTTATTTATTCACAAACTGGAAATCCACATCATGAGGAGAAAACAATAAAAAGATCCAGCTTTAAGGAGATATTGCCTGCAAAAACTACTTTCTAAGAGCTTAGAATTGTCTCGTGTGGCGTTTTAAGTCAGACATAAAACCTCGATGAAAAACAACCCCAGGACTAATTAGTTTTTATTGGACTTTGAAATGAGGCGTCTAAACAGCTCATTTTAAAATCTCCATTTTTATGTCATAAACTATGAAGTTCCTCCCTCTGCTGGTCTTCAACACCCACCATATGTGTAGGGTTTGCTCGCCCGCCCCTCTTCAGCCCGACAGGAGGCAGGAGGCGCCGTGTCCAGCTGGTTGGAAGAGGCTTTTCTACATAAACTCCCAGAATCAGAGGAAAAAGGAAGCTGGCTGCTGGAATAAAGCGTCACCTGAGCAGTGCTGTCAGTGGCTGAGAGAGAAGCAGCTGCACTCAAACTGTGGACGGCGTTTCCCAAAGCAGGGCTCTTTCATCGACATCAGAGAATTGTTCCAGATTGGGTATAAAGTGCGTTCAATGTCCTCTTTAAAACACAACAGAAGTAATTTCGGGGCTTATTACATGGTGCAATCAGGCCCCTCTCATGAAACAAAACGCCCTGTGATTCTCTTTGAGGAGACGTTTGGCAGCGGGTTCAAGAGAAACTCACCTCGGGCAGAACCAGCAGACTCCAGGAAGACGGCCATCTGCCCAGTCCAAGTTCAGAGCCATCATCTGGTTCGGAGTGCAAATCAAAGTCCATTCTTCCTCAGGTCTTGTAATGAATTACATTCTCTGATCTCCATCCTGGAGGCTACCAAGAAGTTCTAGAAAGCATTTTTAGAATTAGGAAGCATCATTCTAATGATGTAGTTGATAATGGATAATTATTAAAAAGCACATTCATGTCTTTGTGTACTTTAACAGCTTTTATAGGGAAAAAAAAAACAAAACATTGATAGTTGTGCTATAAAGTGAAGCTCTGGACTGCAGACAGAGCCACAAAACGCACTCTAATGAGACAACAAATGGGATCTAAGTCCCATAAGGATTCTTTGTAAACTGGAGACTCCTCTGTTGTCAGTCGGCAGAGAAGTGATGGAAGATAAAAGCAGCAGCTAAAGTAGCACAAAAACACTTCCTAAATAGCCTCTTTGTATTATAATTTGGCTTTAACGTCTAAAAGGGAAAACAGACGGTTTTCTTGGTTCCCTTGTTAAGTTTTCAGTGTGTGGTCATGTTCCTCCACCGGTGGCCTTGAGCTGCGGGAATATGGAAATTGTCAAGCTAGCTCTGCTCCAGCGCTGCTCTGACGGGTTTCTGTGCACGCGAGGATGCAACACTCGTTACCGGGAAGGTTTCTCTCGAGAGCTGCTGCCAACTTTTCTTTTGATGATACAATTAAGTTTTTCTTGCAGTTTTTCTGTTTTATTGGTTCTTTTAAAATCCTATTTTGTAAAAAGTGCTGGAAGGAAATTTGATAACGGATCAAATCTATAAATTTCTCTAGACACATCAGCTGTGATTCCATTACATTTTTTTCACAAGCAAATATTGTAAAGTTTCAACAATTGCAATTTGCAGTGTTTAGCACATCAGCCTCGGTTGGATGAGATTTTATGAGAGTTGCAGCTAATGCGAGGTAGCCACGCAGCGTTATTTTGGGGCTTGTTGTGGAGAATTTTGCAAGAGGGTTTTGAAGCTTTTCTCCCTCATTGTCTTGATAATTCACTGTTAGTTCCATCTTTACTGGAAATGACCTCTTGCATCATGTCTAGGGACACGTAAATGTGAAAAAAGTGTTTCTATTACAGTTTTTCAATACATTTCTATATTGTAACGTCTGAAAAAACAAACATTTTAGCAACATTTGACACTTTTTTTTTTTTTTTTGAAATGTAGGTGTTTCCCTTAGCATTCTTTAATGCAATATTTAGTTTTCTGTGTAATTTAAGTGTAATGGAAACTCAGCTGACGGGTGTCATCAATGCTTCGTCCTTTACAACCTTTCACAGCTCAACGTCTGGATTTCCATTTCAGACCGTTTCAATGATTTCTTGCCTTTATTGGGGAAATACATCAGTTCACATCTCTGCATCTGTATCTGCATCTCTTCATGCATCCTGCTTCGGATTCTTTCTTCCTTGTGTTTTCCTAGCTTCCAGTTGTTAGCTGCACCGTACCTGTGCATGTACCTTTTGGATTTGTGATGTTCTGGGTCTGTAAATTTTTTTTCCCCCAGAAAACCTAACAAATTATCCTGAGCTACTATTTAAAACACAAGCCTGGCACTGGTTCACAGGTTTCTTGCTATGTTTGACAAGAGCAAACGGTTTGACACGGTGAAGGAAAACAGCTGTGTTTGTTAAACAAACAGTTTCTTCAAGCACACATTCTGTGTACAGATGCTTCTGGAAAAGAGGATTAAAGGACTTTCATTCCCTCCTCATGGGACCATTCGCTGAGATTCAGGCCTTCTGAGGAACTGGATCTCTGTTTGTTAGCATTGACTTTTTCTCCAGGAATCGGCTTCATTAAGTGTCTGCATGATAATGTAGAAGACGTATCTGACAGCTCAGATCACTGCTGCTCCCTTTCAGTCCACCTCCTTTACCTCATGCTCTTTTTCTTCCCACCTCCCTCGGTCCCTTTTCCAATTCCACGCAAACTCTCTGGTTCCCACCTCATCGCACCTTTCTCTGTCAGAGTTAATTGTTTTCTGCATTTTTTTCAGCCCCTTTGTGTCGTTTGTTTGATTGAATCAAAAGGACTTCTCATTGTCACTGCTGCAGGGGGATCGGGATGCCAGGGGTTGGGTTGGCAAGCCAGAGGGTGACTCAGTCATTACCATTCCCGCTCGCTCACACACACACACACACACACACACACACACACACATACACATACATGCTGGAAACAACCCTGATACATGCAGTTGGACATCCAGACATGCACTGGCAGAGCCTCACACAATATATAGTCTGTTGTTGCAGGAAAGAAAAGACTGGATGTTTCATCGCTGTTTGACCCTGGAATCCCTCCTGATGAACATACAAGATTGATACACAGCTCAATAAAACACCACACACACACACACACACACACACACACACACACACACACACACAAACATGGTGTACACATCCCCCCCCCCAAACTTTAATCTGTTCTCCAAATGTTGTTTCCTTCCCTGCGGTGCTGAGCCAGTTTTTCTATTTATGGAGGGGTGTTGAGCTGATGTGAGATGATCGGAAAGCGCCTCGCTCCCATTGTGATTCTCCTTGAGGTGTGTGTGTGTGTGTGTAGGCACAGGCATGTATACAAGTTAGCTTTTGGGATTGTCTGGGTGTGAACGCGCATTTGTGCTTGTTTTCTTAGGTCCAGAAAGGTGTTTGTGCATGTTCCTGTGTGGCGTGTGCGTGCTCGCATCGCGGATGGTGGGGATAGAAAGCTGGAGTCGGCTCATTGAGAGCAGATGTGGCTTCAATAATGACTAAATAAAGATGCAGGGAAGCACCACCAGTCAGACTAATCAACGGCTTGAAGTGCACAACTTCCCTGACAAAGAGGAGCGTGCATGAGCGTGCACGTGTGTTACACAGGTGGAGGTTTATGATTAAATGGCCGCATCTGCTTTCAATACCTGAACACAAACGTAGAAACTCCAGGGGTGTTGAAGATTGGTGCTCGGCTGGAGACGTGCACACACACAAAAAGTGTACTTATTTCAGCTATGCCACGTTATTTTCTCCACGCACGCACGCGCGCGCGCGCGCGCGTAGGAGCAGGAAATCTTCAGGCCGAACAGCAGAGCTGCATTAAGCATGCATTATTGCTTTGTGGAAGTCGTAGCTCATCCTGACTGCCACTCGATGCACCGTCACCCACAACTAATTCAGTAAATGTTTCATTTTCATCAGATGTTGTTTACTTTTGGACTCCAAGACCAATTAAATAAACAAGAAGAAGCTGTTGTATCATTTCACAGTGATGGCCTTGATCATGTTCTTGGCGAACAACCCGGGCAACTTTTCAAAAATGTCTGAGGCGTATCATCAAATGCTGCCATTGTTTGGAGAGTGTGGGAACTGTGAAACAGCTCTGAATGTAATGAGTCTTTTCAGACTGAGATCCTCGAGCCATCGAGCTGCTGGAGTGATGAAAGATGCTGAAAAACTCGTGAGTTTGGATGTAATCTATTTACTGATTTATCTGAGGCTAAACACATCTTGTTTGTGCACATAAACCACAAGAATGATCACATGAAACGGAACGGTTCCACAGCTTTCTGCGACATGACTTTTACTGCCTGAAACGGACAAAAGATGAAAGAAAAGTTTGTGTTTCCTCTTAACACACAACTATAGTCTGAAGAGACTTAATCTCTTGTGCAAATGAGAATTTTAGTTTCTTGGTTAGATAAAAAATAATCAAATAAACCATATAGTTTAGGAGTTGTAGTCATTCAGAATACTGAAAAATGTCAGATATTTAACTTTAGTCTGATTAATTTTAAGCTTTCTGTGTGATCAGATTGTTTTGGAAAAAAAATCCCACAGGAACTAAGATTCTTACAGGTGTGTGAGAATATTTTCCATGTTCATTTACTAACAGCAGCTAGTTTTTTGTCTCCCGTTATTACTTAACCCGGCAGTTTTTGGTCACTTGATAGCTTAGTCCTCCGCAGGGGGAGTGTAGGGGCCAATTGATGGTCTATATAAGACAGGAAATTGTGTGTGTAAGGTGTGTGTTAGGCCGGAAAAGAAATTCAGTTTTGACTGCTTTGCCGGGAACACGCTGTACGCGCAGAATGCCGTTTGTTTATTGACTATTGACATATTAGAGTTTTAAATGGAAAATAAAAATGCTTTTTTTTTTTTTTTTTTTTTTTTTTTTTTGTCTTGTCCAGCATTTAAGCAAGCAGACTGATGTTCTGGATGCTGTGTTCTGCTGAGCAAATTTATTTTGCCAAGGGGAACTTTTGTAGATGTAATGATCCCCTTGTATTTCTTGATTCTTATTTTATTTTTCAATTTGTTTTGGATAATAGCTTGTATTACAGAGTTTATGCTACTGGACCCGACCGGAAAGGACAGGAAAGGGGCAGAAAGAGAACAGAAAAGAGAACATAAAAAAAACAAAAAAAAAAAAAAACAAAAGAAAGAGATCAATGCATACATGTATATGCACATACATACCCACCTACATATATATGTATATACACTCGCACATACATTATATATATACATATATACATACATACATACATATACACATACATACACATGCATACACACACATGTACACATACATGCATACATAAAGATAGATATACATACATACATATACACATACATACACACACATATATATATATATATATATATATATACATATATACACATATACATACTCACATACATACACATACACTCACACATATGCATACATATATACACATACACATACACATAAGTACACACACATACCCACCCACACACATAAATATATACACCCACACAAGCCAACTCTAGATTCGTGGAGAACAAAACCGTTGACAATCATGAAGACCAGAAACTAGCAAGTTAAGTCAAAAAGACAGAAAGAGAGGTACCTGCTGTTAGTGAATAAACTTGCTGGATGACTCAGTGACTGTGACACATGCAGAACATTCATGCAGAACATTCAGAGTGGAACGTGTTTAGAGAAGAGTGATCATGCCAATGTGACCCCGCCCGCCTACAGCTAGAGGAAGGCCAGGAGAACCCAGAGACCCGGGTAACCGACAGTCACCCCCAGGTACAGATCCCAACCCCCCCACTCCAGAGCCAGCCATGCATCTGCCCAGGAGGTGGCGAAGGAGGTGCCCAACCAGAGTCCCCCGCAGTCAGGGGGAACAGGCCCCAGCAGGCCCAGGCCGGCAAGGGCCGATCCCGCCGGGCACCGGCCACCTAGGGCAGACAGAGCGCAGGCCCCAGGGCCCCAAGAGCCCGTGAGCAGCCCCCCGCCCCCGCAGGCAGAGGGCACAGCCCACACCGACGGAGGACCAGGATCCCCAGACCGCCACCCAGCGGCAGCCAGGTCGCACCCCAGCGCACCAGCTGCGCCCCCGGGTACAGGACACCACCCCCCCACCACCAAACCACACACACATATACATGCATACCCCGCCCCCCCCCCCAACACGCACTCCCCTCACACATATACATGCATACCCCCCCCCCCCCCCAAACACGCACTCCCCTCTCAACCCCCATCCACACAACCCTCTGCAATCCATGCACATCATCCATAACATATACAACCCCACCCCACCTCTACTCACTCACCCATACCAAGTCACACGAACCCCAATCGCCCCCGCCCCCACACACGCTCACCCCCCCCCCACACACACACACACGCTCACACCCCGCCACCCCATCCCTCTACTTCTACCCAACCACACATGCCCCACCAAACACCCCTCCACCACCCATAGCCCCCCTCCAAACTTCACCCTCACTCACACATCCCATTCCGCATATACACCCCCCCCTACACACACACACACACACACACACACACACATACCCTCACTCCTCCAACACAGGCACACCCCAATACAACCCACGCGCCAACATACCCCTCCACACACACATCTACTCATCCTCACACATCCCTATCCCCTACCCACCTATATCCCCAACCCTAATCCCCCCCCCAGCCATCCCACCATCCATCTGTAACCCCATACACCCACTCCCACACATCCTCACCTCACCCCTCCATCATGTCCCATGTGAGATACCTCAGAGGGGGCAGAGGACAGGATGGCCCCGATCAGGGCCCCCATAATTACCGCCCACCACTCCCAGCGTCCCCCCCACCACCCCACAGATGCAGCCGACCCAGCACCCCCCCAGGGCCGGCGACAACCCTCCTACAGCCAGGCCAGCCCAGACTTAGGCCTAATGGACGGCACTCTTCCCCCACCCGTACCCCCCCCCAGTAAAGCCCCGAGAGCAGGGGCATGAGAAGACCCTATCGTCCCTGCCTCCCCCCCGCTTATGACTGATTGTGAAGTATGTATTAGTTGCAATTAAAACTGAGGGAATTGCCACGCGGTGCTGGGAGAGGGACCACCTAAGCAGCCCCGCCCACCATACACCGCATGCTCTTCCCCCTAATCATGTGAGTCGTCAGTGTTTTGGTGTTTGGTGTCTAAGTGTAATTAAAACTGGGAGGTGAGCCGAGGCTGGGTGCAGCGATCAAAACCACCTTGATGGCCTTTCTCACCACCCAGCGCCACGTGCACACCTCCCAATACCCTGCCTGTGTGTGATGGGGAGCGGGGAGGAAGAGGGGTTGAGGGATTTAAGTCTGGAGGAAAGTGAGCTTTCCTCCAGAAGGTGAGCCGCCCGCAGCACTGGGCATGCCCCCTACTCCCAGGGCCCCCCAAGGACCAGGACAAGCCGGGGACAGCCATCCCCGTAACCAGAGCCTTCGGCGACTCTAACCAGAGAGTCATCACCGACCCAAGAGGGGACCAACTCACCACATGCAGAAGGGGGGCACGAGGACAAAGAGGAGGCGGGGCGGCAGAAGGGGAATCCCAGACCGATTGTCCACCGCCCCCTCACTCACAGAGGACACCCCCACCTGGGGACATGAAGTCCCCACCTTGTCCACACATCGGCACCTCACACTGTCTCAGCACAAACCTACAGCCACACACACACACACACACTTCCGGACACATTCAGGTCCACCCAGCCACCCGTTCAGCCCACCCTTAAAACCATCCTCCTGACCCCCACGTCACATCCAAATCTCCCCCACTCCCATCCATCATATCTACACTTATCCACCAACCTACCACACACATGCACCACCCACTCCCCCATACATACACCCCTGCCCCCCCCCACACACACACAGACAGCACGCCCCCCCTCCCCCCTCCTCCCCCCCCATACACACACCCGTATACATGCACCACCGCCACTCCCCACATACACGCATCACCCCACTCCCCTACACACACGGCACTACCCCCCCCACAGACACCACGACACCCCCCCCACACACGCATCATCACACTTCCCCACCCACACACATCCACATACCTATGTACCGCCACCAGTCCTCAACGCACACCCCCTACACACATCCCTCCATACACACTCACATCCCATCCACACTATCAAACACCCCCCACTCAACAAGTCCCAGGGTCGCAACCAGGCACCAGAGCACGTACCTGCCCGCCGCCGCAGGTACAGGTCAGCCCAGCCCCCCCCCGGCACAAGCCGACCCCCCACCCCCAAGAGACAGGGGACAACCCCGGGCACCGGAGCCCGGGACCCCGCCCAGCCCACCCCACGGCGGCACAGGCGCCCGTTACGGAGTCACGCCCGCCAACCCATCCCCCGCCAGCGACCTCGCCCCGCCGCTGCGCGGCAACTCCAGCCGCTGGCCCATCCAGGTCCACAGTAGGGCTAGAAACCTAGCCACTCCAGCAATGGAGCAGTCAAAATCCCCCCCCCAGGAGCCCACCACAGACCCACAGCCCCCAGAGAACCCCAACCGGCCACCAACCCCGAGCGCAATAAGGTCACATTCTCCCCCCATACTAAGTGATGGAGCTGATCACAGGGGACCAGAGGGAATAAAGTTCAGCTGACTGATCTCTTGAGGAGGCAGACATCATCTCCATACTGATGTGATCTAATAAGAAATTTCTGAACTGCTGGATACACAGACTTTGTTTGCTTTTCCAGTTTAGAAGGATAGTTTTCTTTGCGATACATAAACTGGTGAGGATTAAGTTTGCAGAATTAAATTCTATGTTAATTTCACCCAAGTAACCCAGTAGGCCCAGTTTGGGGTTTGTAGGGATGTTACATTTGAAGCAATTTGACAGATCTTTACATACCTGAAACCAGAATTCCTGGACAGGTGGGCAAGACCACAAAGCATGGTAGTAGCTGTCAATTGTGTTGCCAGTGCAGTGTGGACAGATGTTTGATTGTGACAGACCCATCCTGAACATCCTGTGTCCTGTATAATGAGTTCTATGCAGAATTTTAAATTGTATTAGTTGCATGTTTGAATTCTTAGTCATTGTAAATGTATTTGAACAGATTTGTGACCATTCATTTTGGTCAAAGTTACTGGATAAGTCTGCTTCCCATTTAGAAGTTGGGAGACATATGGAATCGTCTAGCTTTGATAGTAATCTATATATTTTGGATAACAGTTTCGGGGCATTGAGATTTAAGAATTCTGCAGCCCTGATAGGTAGCTGCAAGTTTAATTGATCAGGGGTGTATTTCTTACCTATAATAGATTTAAGTTGGTGGTATTCTAAGAATTTTGTGCTGCTGATTTCATATCGTGAAGTAATTGTATCAAAAGGGAGAAAGTTCCCATTTTCTATTAAATGTTCTAACTGTTTTATTCCTTTATTCTTCCACTGAGGGAAGTTTATCATTTTCCGGTTTTGCTGGATGTCGGGATTGTTCCAAATAGGTGTAAGTTTGCATGGAATAAGCAAGGATTTGGTTAGTTTAAGAAATTCCCACCAGGCCATTAGTGAGGAGCTGATATTAATGCTTTTAAAGCATTTTTGGCGTTTGACAGCTGTGCTGATAAATGGCAGGTCTGAAATTGCCATATCCTCACACATAGCTTCTTCTATATTAAGCCATGGTTCATCTAGATAGCTAGGTTTAAGCCATTTAGAGATGTATTGTAGTCTATTGCTTATAAAGTAATTTTGGAAATTAGGCAAGTCTAAGCCACCGCTATCTTTAGTCTTCTGGAGTGTTTTTAGACTAATCCGTGGTGGTTTGTCTTTCCAGAGAAATCTAGTAACATTAGAGTCCAGTGATTTAAACCAGGTGGAGGGAGGTTTAATGGGGATCATTGAAAACAGATAATTGATTTTAGGTAGAATCATCATTTTTATAGTTGCAACTCTTCCCATTAGTGATATGGGTAAAGATTTCCACCGTGTGAGATCGTCCTCAATTGTTTTTAGTAGAGGGACATAATTTAGCTTTATAAGGTCTGACAGTCTGGGTGAGATGTTTATTCCCAAGTATCTAATATCTCCTGACTGTAAAGCAGTGTCAGGAGTATTATGGAAGGAACAGTTGATGGGTAGAACGGTGGTTTTAGACCAATTAATGGAATATTCAGAAATTGATGAGAATTTATTGATGAGTGCGATTGTCTGACAGATGGATGATTGTGAATTTTGAAGGAAAAGTAATACATCATCAGCATAAAGACTGGTCTTATGCTCCATATTTCTACAGTTAATGCCTTTAATGTCTTTGTTTTGTCTAATGCTAGCTGCTAAGGGTTCAATAAAGATTGCAAAAGATTGCAAAAAGTGAGGGGGAGAGTGGACAGCCTTGTCTGGTGCCTCTCTGCAATCTGAAGCTGTGAGAAGTTTGATCATTTGTCCTGACGCATGCATTTGGATTGCTATACAGTATCTTTATCCAGTGAATAAACGATGAGCCAAACCCGAATTTTCTTAATGTTGCAAATAAGAATTTCCAGTTCACCCTGTCAAATGCTTTTTCAGCATCTAGAGAGATTATTGTAGTTTCCAGGTTATGTATGGTGGCATAATCAATTAGATTTATTAGTCTGCGCGTATTAGTGGTGGAATGTCGTCCCTTGATAAATCCTGTTTGATCAGGATGTATGATAAGTGGAGTTATTTTGTCTAGTCTTGTAGCAAGCACTTTACTGATTATTTTAAGATCTACGTTCATTAGTGATATTGGACGATAACTAGATGGGAGTTTGGGGTCTTTTCCTGGTTTTAGTATTACTGTAATACTAGCCAAATTCATGTTTTGAGATATTTGGCCTTTTTCCTTAATTTCTAAAACCATTTTATAAAAAGTGGGTGCTAGTATAGACCAAAATTCTTTATAATATTCAACTGGAAAACCGTCTGGTCCTGGAGCTTTATTGCTGGGCATGTGTTTTAAAGCTTCATGTAGTTCCCCTACTGAAATGGGTGCGTCCAAAACCATTTCCTGATCCTGTTGTAACTTTGGAAGATTGAGGTAGCTGAGAAATTCCTCAATGCTGTTGTCTGATGGATCTGTTTCTGAGGAATATAATGTTTTATAGAAATCCCTAAATGTGTCATTTATTCCATCAAGATCATGGAGGATATTTCCTCTTGAATCTTTAACAGAGGAGATGGTTGTTTTCTCCTTGTTTGCTTTTAATTGATTTGCGAGAAATCTTCCAGATTTGTTGCTATGTTCAAAATTCTCTAAGCGAAGTCTTTGTAGCAAAAACTGGGTTTTTTGGTTAATTATTTCATTCAGCTCTAGTTTAGCCTTTCTTATGTGATTCAGCACTTGCTCTTCTGGAGAAGCCTTGTAGGCATCTTCTAGTGATTTTATTTTAAGCTCTAGTTCAGATATTTTTGAACTCTCCTTCTTTTTCTTATGTGATGAAAATGAAATTATTTTCCCTCTCATTACTGCTTTTCCTGCCTCCCAAAGAACACATGCTGATGTTCCTGGTATGTCATTGTTTTCTATATACAAAGACCACTCCCGTTTGAAGTAACTGATAAAATCAGGATCTTTAAGTAATGATGTATTAAGTCTCCATTTGCTATAAGATGGTTTAGTTTTCTTATTCATTAGGGTAAATGATACTGGTGCGTGATCACTGATAGTGATGGAATGGATTTTAGTTTCTGAGATATTGTTCATCATAGAGCTGTTAGTGAGGAAGTAGTCTATTCTGGAGTATGAGTGGTGGACAGATGAAAAGTAAGTGTACTCTCTAGCAGTGAGGTGTTGTGAGCGCCAGACATCACAAAGACCAAAATCCTCCATATATTGTTTAACAACTCTTGCTGACTGCCAGACCCTATGTTTCCCTGCTCCGCCCCCCTTGTCCATCCCAGAGTTTAAGGTCATGTTGAGGTCGCCCCCAATGATAAGTGTATTATCAAGGTGATCATATAGTAAGGAGAAGAAGGAATGAAAAAAGGAGGGGTCATCAGTGTTTGGGCCATAAATATTTGCAATGCATAACTTCATGTTTAGGATAGATAATGTCATTATTATGAATCTTCCACCTGGGTCTAAAATTATATTATTAGCAGTAAAATGAATTTTCCTGTTTATCAGAATGGCTACTCCTCTTTGTCTTGAGTTGAAGCAGGCCGAGTACACGTGAGGGAACTGTACTGTAGAGAGTACGTTAGCTGTTGTTTTTAATAAATGAGTCTCCTGTAGCAGGACAATGTCTGCCTGTAGATCATTCAATCTGCTAAACACCTTCAACCTCTTCTCCCTGGAACCAGCTCCTCGTATATTCCACGTAACAAACCTCAGGGTGGTCATGCTCAAGCTACTGAAGTGTTTCTATAAAAGTATGTGTGTGTTTGTGTGTGTGCAAGCCCACATTAATGCATGAAAATGCTTTTAAACTGCAACTGCAGCGTCTGGACAATTTATCAACATCATCCACATCAGGTAGAGGGAGTCAGCAAAACTTTCCGGATCGTAACATTCCAGTGGCTTAAAGCATTGGCTGAGCCTCTTCAGGGAGCATGAATCTAAGATTGGCCTGTTTGTGTATATGTATGTATGTATGTATGTATGTATGTATGTATGTATGTATGTGTGTATGTATGTGTGTATGTGTGTGTGTGTGTGTGTGTGTGTGTGTGTGTGTGTGTGTGTGTGTGTGTGTGTGTGTGTGTGTGTGTGTGTGTGTGTGTGTGTATACATGCGTTTATAGAGATGAATACGTATGGGTGTATATGCATATCTTCATGCAAATGTCTGTTTTTTTTTCTTTCTTTCTCTCTCTCTTTTCCTCTCTCGATGAGATGTTTTCTTTCTCTTTCCCTTTGTCTTTCTGTCTCTCTTCTATCGTCTCCGGTCTGGAAAAAGAAGAAAATAAAAAAAAAAATGAATATTTTCCATGATGCATCTAATCTGAGGATTGGATATTTCATGAAAAATACTGTTCAAAGTCATTAGGAATTATCTGACTAATCTTCAAATCCCCCGTCTACCCCCTCTACATCCCAGAAGGTAGGTAATTAGATGAACTTTATTAATCCAGAAGGAGCTGGTAAACACCGGCGGCTCATGCTCCCATAAAAACTTTCATACTCATGAAAAGGTGTCTGGCGTTGGCAGAGGCGGTCCGAGCTTCTTTTAGATGGTAGCAAATACATCAATTTTTTCTCAATTTTAATTTTTTACATTCTTTTTAACAAACAGAATTAAGTTGCTTATAAGGTGCAGGTTTAATGCATCAGATTGGAGGGAGAGAAGAGTCTCAGAAGCTCTTTGAACACGAGCAGAATTACTTTTTTTTTTTTTTTCTTTTGCACTCACCCTCAGCTTTGTTATTAAATCTGAACAAGTAGAAGTTTAAAATGCAAAATATGCCATTCAGGGAGAAGAAATTTATGACTTAAATTCATCACATTAATGAAACCTTGAAGGAAAATGTGCTCATTAAAAGATCTAATTGAAAACATGGCGATAAGCCCGTGTTACGCAATGCATCATCGTCCTCACAGCCACAGTAGATTTTAACAAGAAAACTCATGATTTTGACTCATTGTAGGGAATTTTCCACATTACAGAGAATGTTTCACATCATTTTTCTCATTTTAATTGATGGGATTGTGGTCTGTTCCTTTTTTAGGGATACCAAACACAAATGTCTTAAGTCTGCTCTTTACATGTGAAGGTCAGGTTAACTCTTCAATCTGCCATATTATGGCTTTGGTTCAATTTTGATTAATCATGTCCCAGAATTCATCATGAACGGGCTCACCTTCTGCTGTGACCCTTCCTCTTCACCTTCCTCTGCCTTGGTTCAGCTCTCTGAACTGCCTGGCAGCTTTGATTCTGTCACCTGACAGAATAAAACAATGTATGCTGAAGAAGCAAGGTCTTTAGCTTAACAGCCATTGTTCATGATTCGCTCATTTCTTTGTGACTTAAGCTTTCACATTGACTCGTATAGTTGAAGAAGAGAAATGCTCATCTGTTTGTAGACGTGCAGGACTTAACGTCAAATGAAGAGGGTGAAAAATATCAGAAGGGTTTTTTTGTTTTTGTTTTTTGGTCCAGCATTTAAGCAAGCAGAATGATGGTCTGGATGCTGTGTTCTGCTGAGCAAATTTTTGATTTTCTGGACTTTTATTTTGTTTTACAAAATATCAGAAGTTTAATTGAGCCTTCAGTATGTAGGATGGACACAAGCTAACCCTTTGGTTAGTTTCTTTAAAGTTAATGTTCTCAGGCTTTGAACAGTAAGTATGTAACTACTCCTCCATTTGGTAAAAATGGCGGCCACTCATCCTCACTGTCTCCTCAGTTCTTTCCTTAACAGATAAATTTTCACATTGAACACATGTATGTGTTTACGTTAGACAAGAGTCCCCAGCACGTGTTGGAAAGATGGCCGGTTATCCCCTGATGTGTAGTTAAATCTGGGGAAGGTAATGTTGTGGAGCTAGTGAGATGTGAAGTGCGCTGTCTTGGCTCCTCCCCCTCTGGTTCTGCTCCTTGCGTGATCCGAGCCTTTTTTATTCAAACTTTTTCCACTGACGATTTTCTCTTTCTGGGCTGTTTAGCAGGAGGAGGCAAATAAACCGAGCCGGGTCGGACAAATCCTTCCTGTATTTTCTCAGCCATGTTTGCCTTCCGAGTTTCTTCTTCTCTACTTTGTATTTTCATCCTAACACGCTGTTTATATGCAGAGTGTGGCTATCAGGTATGCGCTGCGGGAGGGGGAGGAGGGGAGCCGGGAGAAGAAGCTTAACAAATAGAAGAAATTAACAACTCCATTTCAATCCGAACGTTTGGATTGGTCAGTTTTTACAGATTTACAGGAAACCGAGGGGTCTAACTATATTTCTTATTGTTGAATTATTACAAAATATATAGACTACTATCAGGACAAGGAACCACTTCCAGAGTAAAAAAAAAAAAAAAAAAAAAAAATTAAAAAAAGAAAAAACAAAGTCTGAGCAAGATTACTAACTATAAGTTTAACAGTCTGGCTTCATGCTAGCTTAGCTGATAGCTAACTTTGTGTCAGTGTTATCGGGACTAAAGTTTAATTCTGACTATTTGCTATGTATGTACAGATACCTGTAGCTAAACAATCTGTTAATAACAGGAGGCATATCACTGGTTGCTAGTATTGTGTGTAAATTCATAGAGTTCAGTGCTGTGTGGCTGCTGAAAATCCTGCAAAGACACACTGAGTCATCAAGTGTGCAACATGTCCGTCATAGACCTTCATCAGGAATGACTTGATGCAGAGTGTGTGTATGTATGTGTATATATATATGTATATATATATATATATATATATATATATATATATATATATATATATATAATCTCAATCACAAAAAGAATGATCTATGTAACATAAACATCAGGCCTTAGTCATCACACAGCAAAGCTCAACATGTCATGACTTTGAGCAGTGGGGAATCCAATGTAAGTAAATAAGAAAAAAATTAATAAAAATATTAATCAGTAACCATAATAATTCTCATATTGTTCTTTACAGTATTGCCTTTTTTTTTTTTTTTTTTTTTTTTTTTTCCCCTCAATTCTGCGACATGTTCAGTAATCTGATTCTGACATCCCTAGCTGTGTATTTTTTTTTTGTTGTAATTTTTGTGTCTTACACCTCTACATGGGCAGGAGTGTGGAGATGTGGAGGAGTGAGCAAGTTTTTCTTGTTTTGTCTGTATCTTAAATATTGTTTTACGTATAATTTGTGTAATTGTTGATTATACTGTATTCATGTTTTTGGGCCCTCTCGAAAACGAGATGGTACATCTCAAGGGGCATTTCTCTAAACATCCTCGTTGATTCCTAATGGTTGTAATGCAGTCAGAGTATGTATCCAGAAAAGTTCCCATTGACGAAGCGTTTTATCTCCGTCTCCCCCTCCTGTTTGGTGTAATGTACTCTATCCACTGGAATCTGGAGTTGACTTGTCCTGGAATAACTCCTGATGTCCACCTGCATTTGTTTGCTCCCAGTTTCAGGCTGATGTCTCTCTGGGACGGGCTGGCTCCAGTCAGACCTGCTAGTTCTGTCAACAGTGAGCATCAACAGGGACATCCAATCACATTGGCAAAAAGCAAAAGAGCAGAGCCAATCAAAGCACTGAACTGTTTCTAGAAATGACCACTTGTTGCAGAAAACCAGCAGCCCTGGTCTCTTAGCTGCTTTTGGAACAGAGGATGATGGGGACATCTCAGGACCTGCTGGACCCTGGGATACATCCTTACGCCCTCACCCAATTCTACGCTCATGACTCTGCAGACCTAGTAATTGCTTAAAGCAGGATTAGGCACTTCCAGTCCTCCAGGTGCAGTGGTCCTGCTGGTTTTAATGAAATGGATCCTACAGCTCATCAAGTTCAGCTCAGTGACTCGTTAATTGGAATCAGGTGTGTGGAAACAGGAAAACTTCTAAAAGCTGACAGACTACAGCTCTCCAGGACTGGAGTTGTCAACATCTGGCCTGGACGCTGCATGAATTTTTATGAACATTTTCATTTGCTGGAAGCTTTTATTTGTTCAAACATACAATTCTGCCCAGATTCCCTCAGCTGTACATGCAGTAGTCTGCTTGATGTTTGATTTTAAATGCATCATATACAAAGAATGTAATAAATCACTTCATAAACCATGTAATAAACCACCATGGGCCCTTCGGCAAGGGCCTTAATCCCTCCATACAGCTTCCTGGGCTCCATGGCGGCCCATTACTCTCAAGAACATCAAGAGTTAAATAAGACTTTACTTTATTAATCCTAATTTGGAAATTTAACAGATCAACAATATTGCAGCCCTTGACATCAATAAAAGAAGAGAGTTTCTGACGGGTGCAGCATTTTGTTGTTCACATCTGAGGATGCTGGAACGTTCCAGACACCACCAGCATCGTATCACAAGCACCATGAAAACTATAATCCAAAATAAAACAAGGGAAAATACATTTGCTTACAATGAAATGTATAAACTTCACTTCGGTATTACAAGTTAAATCATAAATCAGTACTCTGGTGCCTTCATGTGCAATATCCGAACTTACACAAAATATTTCAGGAAAATTATATTAACAGGCTTAATGCTTCAATACACATTTACAGCATACCTCGCTCCGCTTGCCAAGGGGCGCAAGTTGCAACTCATAGCCGTTTGCCTTAAGCTCGTTCCATCCTCCACGAGAAGCGAGAACTTCTTTCTTCTTCTTGAGGCTCCGAGAAGAAAATGACGTCATTTTGTTCTCGCGGACGCGTTTGAAGACAGTTCTCGACACATCGGGCTGCAGAACTTTTTTCTTGCGGGGCTCCGAGAGGTATCGTGTGATTGGTCGGACATGTGAGGTGGGCGTGGTTAACATGGAATAAGCATGAAGCGGAGTTGCTGCTTCGCGTTTTTACTGTTGCAGGTAAAACAGATTGTTTTGATAAAACAGCTGATCGAGGTGGTGAGAAAGTGCCAACATTTTTACACGTGGCATCAAAACACTCCGACCCAGCGGCGTGCACGACCCGCCCAGCCGCGTGCACGACCCGCCCTGCAGCGTGCACGACCCGCCCTGCAGCGTGCACGACCCGCCCTGCCGCGGACCAAGCTGCTCGTTAAATATGAAACTAGAAACTCGGAGAGCGGAAACCTCCGCCAAGCACAATGTTAAAGATTCCTTTTAAAACATTCCTGGATCCAAACGGTGATCCAGATCACCTCCAGGATTTAATCAGTTCTTCATTTTCAAATTTCCAACAACTCTTGCAATTTTTATAAAAATCCCTCCGAAACCTTTTAAGTTATCTTGAGAAAAAAGACGGCGGGAAAAACATAACTTGGCAGAGGTAACAACTGGGTTGATTGCACATAAATGCAGACATCACCCCCGCAGTGATCCCTCCCCACTGCAGACCTGCTTCTCCTGGAGGATGGAGGGACCTGACTAACAAGACGTTTTTTTTGTTCTTGGAGCCTGTGGAGGATGGAACAAGCTTTAGCTCACCTTCACAGGAGGCGCTGCTAACGTGTTTAGCACATACACATGTTGGATATAATGGAAGGTAAACAGCTTTGAAACAAATGCAAACACCAGCAGGTTAAGCGACTTAATTTAACCTTATAGTCTCATGTACGATCAGATTTTAATGATTTCTGATTAACTCGCTATAATGGAAAGGAGATGAAGACCAACAGGTGGAAAGTTATGCACATATATCACTTCTGGTGCACGTAACGTCAATGACGTCAATGGTACGCAAATAAAATCAATAAATGAGCGGTCATTTCTTAACAACGCTGTAACACGCTGTATGATATTAAGTTATCGGCTCTCCTCTTCTACCAATAGGAATGATTAGTTTACTGGTCAGTACTGATAATCATGTCACTCAGTGGCAGAAGAAAAGGGGAAAGGAGTGTGTTCTCGGCATGGGGAGGGTTAAGTGGGAGATATAATGGTGAAGAGGGGAAAAAAAAAACTTTTATATTTAGAAAAAATGACAGACCAGTGGAGGGTTGAGTAATAAGTTGTGAAATGTGTTGGAAGGCAAAGGAATGAAATGAGCGAGGAGGAGATATGAAATGGAGTGGTATTTTGGGAGGTATGAGAGAAGAACGTAACATCCTGAGAGCTCTGTCTCAAGCTCTTTAATGTCTTTAATTAAAGCCAACAGCATTATCTTCATGCTCCCTTGGAGTGCCATTAGCAGAGCAACACTATGCTTCAGAACTGGCTAAAAGAGGAGAAGGGAGTGAGTTAAAACCTCTAATGATGGGGGGAAGCTAGGACATGCAGAGGGGAGGAGGGGATTAGTCGAGGCTGGAGGTCAAGATGGACTTGGTGACGAGAGTCATCAAAGGTGAAAGCGAGCTGGAGGCCGAGACGGACACTGGGACGCATGGGATGAAGGTGATGAGCTGGTTGAATGGGCAACTGAGAGAGGGAGGTAGAGATGAAGAGGGAAAGGCTTGGTGGGCATGGGGGATTTGTGAGATCTCAACTTCAAAAGGCCAAAGCCGGAGAGGAGGCAGGCTGCCATGGAGAAAGAATTATGGAGCTAAACGTGTGGGCTGACTGATACATGATCGCATTAGGCCAGCAGCTTGTTTAATCAATCTGACTTCCCTGGTCCCTGGCCACAGGCGTGTTCTCTCACATGGCCCTGCATCAGAGCGCGAGGAGGCATGTTAACGCTGCAGAAGCACGAGATGCAAGTTTGTCTTCAAATGTCTCAGTCTGAATCAAAGTGATGGCTTTCAGAAAATTCCTGAGATGTCATCACAACCTTTCTTTACCTTGACGACATGTGTGGATGCACGTAGCAGGATGCAGTCTGGGTCAGTTATGACATAGTTGCAGAAGTAAATGAAGTATTTTATTTGTGCTGGTGAGCAGTGCACCTCCTTGTCTTTTCCTTTATGGTGACCAGTATATCAAACCTTGAATGAACACAAATTACACTTATTTATTTGGCGAAGACTAAGCTGAAACGCAGAAGCAGTGTTAGGAAACATGACATAATTCAGGACCTTAAAGAGGCTGCCTTAGCAGAATACCTGAAAGTAATGTTTTCTTGCATCCCTGTGGATGAATTATGTCCCACCTTCAGCTTATTGAGGTTTGCAGATTTGTTCGTGCACAGCTCTCTGAAGCTCCAACCGTATTGTAACAATCAGGTTGAGGTGTGGACTGTGACGAAGAGACCGCATCACCTTGGTTCGTTCCTGTGTCGCCTGTTCTGTTGCATATTTGCTAATATGTTCAAAATGTTTTTCTAATGGGCGAATTTCTGTCGAGCTAGTCAGCCTCACATTTGACTCTAACATATTTTGGATAACAGAAGAAGTTGTTCTCCACAGCACATTTACATGAAAAAAAACAAACACATCTTATTCCATCAGACTAAAACTAGACTTTTTTTTAATTCATGTCGATATGTTGGTCCAAACTAAAGCTGTGAAAGCTGAACTAAAATACCCAGATAACATGATCAAATGGGCTTAAGCACTCAGTAAAAGCTCCAAGGTTTCATATTTTTGCATCATTTTGTAAAAATAAAGAAGTTTATAAATACAGCAGTGTTCCGTACAAGCTGCTCTCATTCAGGCTTTTTGTTTCTTTTGTCAGACAGCTGAACGTGTGAAAAAATGAACTCAAAGCAGGTCAGCACAAGTATGAATCACCTCAGACACATGAAACATTTCCAGACACTTTAATAAAATCCTGATTTTATAATCCCAACAAAAGACCAGTACTGTAACTTTGACACATCAATGCAATGAATTCACTGGGTTTGCATGTAAAGTGAGTTTGTACTCGACTTCGGACCGTTGGATGGTACTTCGGTTCCTCTCACATGTATGCTGGGATTTAGTGCAAGTTAAGGGCCAGTTTGAATTTACCTCCAACTTCATTTAGCAAGGTGTCCAGGTCCTTTAGCTGCAGAACAAGCCCACATCATCAGCCCTCCACCACCATGCTCGCTGTTTGTTTTTCTGCTTTCTGACCAAACATCTCCACTTTGGTCTCATCTGTTTAAATCCTCCCATCGTGGTGTTTTCAGTATGAACTTTACAGATCTGTTATTTCTCCTGTAATTATTCCAAAAAAGTTGTATTTCTGTCTTTTTTTTCTATTAGTGCTGCTATGAACTTTAAAATTTACCATTAAAAACTGAGATGTAGCTCTATCTGACCTTGGGCTGAACTTGCTGGGATGCCCACTCCTGAGAAAAGACTGGCAGCTGTTTTAAAAGCTTTCCACTTGTGACTTATCTGTCTTCTTGTTGAATGATGGACTCCAAATAGTCTGGGAATGTCCCTATGACCCTTTCAGGGTTGATGGACAGCAAAAGTTGCTTTTGGAAGATGACTGCTGATGTCTTTCCTCCTTGTTATTGCGTAAACGCTGCAGAACAGCAAACTTCTGCTTTTATAGAGGCACTCACACAGACATGGTTACCTTGGTTACCATAAAATGGAAGAAGCATTTCTGGTGCGTCTGTCAAGATAAACCTAAATAAAATGTCAGACATGAACTGCCAGACTCACAAAACCACGTTTGTAGGAAAACATCAGTCTCTCGCTGAAAGCTGCTGCTGAATGATGAGAAGCTTGTTGGAAGTGTATGAAGAGGAAGTTTCTTTTGTTTGGGGGGGGGGGATGGAAAAAGTTCTGGCCTTGTGAGTAGAAGACGGTCACAGAGAAACTGTTCGCTTCACTCTTGAGTCATGACAATTAACGGCTTGATCAGTGAAGCTTTCCATTTGCAGAAGCTGCGCTCCAGTAAATCCTACATAAACACTTTCACTCCCATTTCTTTCTGTAAACATTGTTTCAGGTTTGTTTCCCAGCTTTGTCAGACAGTGGGCAGTTTGGGACGATAGTGAATTTTGTCTTCATGGATATTAAAGGAGAAATGACAGAAAATTTACAGAAAAACACAGGTTATTCCTAGGAATGGACTGGGACAAAAAACAGGCCTTTTAGCCCAGATCAGGCCATGTATGATTATGTACACGTCTGAGCTGCCTTAACCGTGAATATCAAACATGAAACTCTTTAAAGCCACTAAAACCTTGTTGGGAGTTGTTGGGAATCAGTTGAAGTAGATGTGTTAAATGCTTCCATAAAAGGTAAATTTAATTATAATAATAATGATTAGTCCAGCTCATAGTTAGAGAAGCACGTTTGATGGATAGCAGCCGATGTGGGAAATGATGGATCACATGAGAAACTGTTTATGTGGAAACAATTTCTCTGCTGCTGCTCTTATCTTCTGTCATCTCAACCAAGATCGTCTAAAGATGTAACGTTTTGGGTTTATTGTATGTATGTATAATCTCTGTGCCTCCTGTTTCTCCTCGTCGGTTCTGACACTCAGCTGAATCTTTCTGCTTTATTTGAACTTTTGTCAACCGTCTGATGGTCTAATTAATTCTGACAAAGTTTTAGTTTTTGTTTACCATTTAAGTCTTATATTTTAAACCATCTGCTCTGTTTTCTCTCCCACAGCAGGTCTTGGTTTTTCCCACCTTCCACTCCCCCCACCTGATTCCACTCTCCCCAGTATACCACACTGGTTGATCACACACTACTTGGCAGATTGTCTTTGAGCTTCGTGTCATTGCAGTCCAGGTTTTCTGTTCTGAACCTGTCGTTGACCCTGCACTGAAAACCTCCTCCATATGCTTCATTTGGCTGTTTTCTACCTGCAGCCTTGTAAGAACAACCTTCTTTCATCCTGGTTACTGTTTTTCCTACTTTAACACACTCGCTTTGTGTAGACCCCCTTTGGTGCGTTAATTAGAGATGTGATAAGTTTCTAAAAATGTTATGTAAGTTCATCCATCCAAATAAATAAATAAATAAATAAATAAATAAAAAAGCTAGTAGGAGTTATTAGTCATGCATAAATCCGCCTGAACAACCATGATAAAACCTTTACCTGGATAGTGTTTTATACTATTTTTTTTAAAACTATGTAGGTCTTATGAGCATTTTCATCTTGGCTTTTTTTTTAACTTTAGGTGGCTCTGACACCTAAAACTTGATTGCTGAATCCATAGCAGAACAAGAAGACAAAATCCGGTTCCACACCTGTCAGTAAGAACAGGAAACTGAGGCTACAATTCCCACAGACTCACCAGAACTGGACAATAGAAGATGGAGAAACGTTGCTGGTCCGAGTCTCCAGTTCAGCTCCACATTCACATGGAGGGGTGAGAGTTAGAGAGAAACGTGAAAGCATGGATCCTGCTTTGGATCAATGCTTCAGCCTGCTGCTGGTGGTGTAATGGGGAGGGGGGGGGGGGGGTTAAACCACAGAGTGTGGTTTAACTTGGTCGATACCAAAATTTTTTCTGGCTATGATGCAATTACTTTGTAGTACTCTTTATCAGTCCCAATATTAATATTGATACTTCTTGGTCCTTTAAAGGCGGAGTATGTAAGATTTTCAATATTTTCAAAATAAATTAACTAGTAAAATAACTACAATCATAATTAGATAGTTTTTTGAACATGTAGAGTCCAGTCTGTCCATATTTGATGCGTTATTAAATTACAAGTTTAATTAATGACAAATGACAAAAAGCACTTTTTTTTTTTTTTTACTGGTAGGCAAACATTTAAGAAGGGTCTTTGTCATTCATTAAACTTGTAATTTAACACGTCAAATATGGACAGACTGGAACCTACATGTTTAAAAAAAACTAATTATGATTGTAGTTATTTTTTAGTTAAATTTTTTTAAAAATATTAAAAATCTTACATATTCCACCTTTAAAGGGAAATTTAAAATTGTACAGTGTTTATTAATTTAAAACAATAACAATGAATCTAGAACATGAATACTTGAAAGAAATACTTTTCAAACAAAAGTAAATTATACTGTTAAGTAAAATTTTAACGTATGATAAAATAAATAACTTTAAAATGATAAAATAAAGATTAATGAAATTATCCACATTGGCTAAATGTAAAATAAAAAGTGTGAAAAAGCAATATGATAGATATAGTAAAACATGATATAATAACCTGCATTAACCCCTTGGAAAAAAAATAAATAAATAAAAATTTGCATCATCATCATGACATCGGCCGGGCTGCCATAAGCTGTGACACAGAAGGAATACACTATGGCTTTGCATACATGGATTTGATTGTAACTCTTAGAAGTCAAAATATATCGCATGTTTTGTGTTAGGCATGTTCTGAATCTATGACATCTTTCTGCTGCCGTCCATCTCGTCTCCTGAAATTAAAGTTACAAGTCTGTTTTCTTGTTTTAACTCAGTAAAATCTTCCTCATTCTGCCATCTGCTCCCAGAAGAATGAATAATGGTTAAAAACTGTAAATGAGCCCCGCTGTGCACTACAAAGGACATTTCTAGTGTCTCATTAAACTGTACTGATACTGGCTTCTCATCACAAAGAAAAATCTGATCACCAGAAGAAATATTATTCTTGCTACAGCGAAGGTATGATGAGAATTAGCAGATGAAATCTTCTTCCTCCCCTTTTTGCTTCTCTTCATTGGTTCCTTGTTAAACTCAGGATCAAAAAAATTCTCCCCACATATACAACTCATGGTGACCAGTCTCTACTGGTTCCAAGAAGTCTCACAGTTCCATATTTTCCCAGCAAGGTGCTTAGCCATCAGGCTGCAGGTTTACTTGTGGTTTCTTGAGTTTCTAGAGTGGAACATGAGCTATCGGGGCCCTCTCTATGGAACCAGCACCTGGGCTGGTCTCAGGAAGCAACATCTTCTACCTTTTTACAAAACTTATAGCTGACATTGGCTTGTGTTGCTCTCGGCCATCCTCTTACGCTGCTCTGCTTTGGCTACGATTGCTAGCAAGCATCCCATGATGCACCTCCATGCACTTCTCTCTCTTTACTCTTTGTCCTCCATGTTGTTGATATACAGTATGACATTGCTATTGATCATGAATTAGTCCTTTTTCTTATTTATGCTCCCTTTATGTAAAATAATAGACACATCTGTGTGTAATGCCGTCTAACATTCGCGCCCACCTACATTTGCTTGACATTGGCATGGTTGTTAGGCAATGCATCCACCAGAGGGCAGTGTAGAGTCCAAACTCAGTTTCCAAGTTGCAGATATTGATATAGCAAAGTTGGTGATGGTAGAGGAGGTCATGATAATGCACGTGGAGAGAGGCAGTGCAACAAAGAATTCACACTGACGTCACCACGCACAGAACTGTGGGACTCAGTTTGCAGTAGTTATGGCCTTTGTCTTTTCATCTTTAACTAAGTTCTGTTCAAATGTGGCAGCAAACGTTTTTAAAATTTTCAGACAGTTTGGGTTTTACATAAACACAGAATAAAGAGTTTTTTATGAAGCGTCAGCTGAGAGAAAGTTTCAACTGAGACGTCGTGTAGAAAAGGCTGCTAGCTGCAGAATTTTCAATGAAATGACACCGATGTGGATGACTTTGAGATGAGAACATGACTTTCCCCCACAAGACTGATTGTTTCTTCATTAATGTGAGTCTCGGTGATGTTTTGTCAGCTGTTCATTCACATCGGGAGGTTGTTACACTTTTAGAGGCTTCAGAATACAACTACCATCAGATTCAACAAACCTTTTTGGTATGTTTTATTTGACTTTGACATATTTTTGCTAGCCTGTCTATTTTTACTGCTCCTTTTACTCAAACAATGTGTTTTTTTTAAATTATTTAGTCCTGTATGTTTAGACATCCTTCTTTCACTTTAAGACATTTCGGAAGATTTGCTTCTCAGAATGGAATTAACATAGATGGATATTTAATTTTCAGAATCAAAATAAAACTATTTAAGTAAGATTTATATGATGAGAATGATGGTAAAAGTTGAAGCTGACGGTGTAGACTTGCAGATCTTCATTATTCTGTTGGTGAAATGGCTGCATGTGCATTTAATAGGTAGTTTTTCACATTTATGATGGGTACCTTGAGTCACATCCCTAATAACTCTGATATAAATTAAAAAAAGGAAAGAAGAGGATTTCATCTTTACTGTAGAATGAGAGTACAGATGCTATTGATGGTGAAATGACACCAATGTGGATGACTTTGAGATGAGAACATGACTTTCCTCCACAAGACTGATTGTTTCTTCATTAATGTGAGTCTCGGTGATGTTTTGTCAGCTGTTCAGTCACATCGAGAGGTTGTTACACTTTTAGAGGCTTCAGAATGCAACTGCCATCAGATTCAACAAACCTTTTTGGTATATTTTATTTTACTTTATTTGACATATTTCTGCTTGCCTGTCTATTTTTACTGCTCCTTTTGTTCTGCTCCTTTTCACATTTATGACAGGTACCTTGAGTCACATCCCAAATAACTCTGATATAAAATAAAAAAAAAAAAAAAAAGAGGATTTAATCTTTACTGCAGAATGAGACAAGTACAGATGATATTTGATGGTGGTGGAGTAAAACGTCTGACTTTTGTCCCCAACACAGAGCAAATTCCCACGTCTTCTGTCACAGTTTTGTATTGGCTTCGTTTTTCAGACCTTGAGGCTGCATCCATCTTTCATCATCAGCCTTTGATATATATACACATGTTCTGTGGTTATATGTAAACATGTGCCACACTTGTTTTAGATCTGTTTCACTGTTTTTGGGACTGCTGTACAGCAGCAATGCAGTTCCATTAGTTTGTGTTCTCTGTTTAGCCTTGATGCATGACACTGCTTTTATCTGGTTTTGTGTTTATGCCCTGTGAGATGAGCCAGATATCTAAATAATTGCTATTTGTTTTTTATTAATGAGAAACAAAACCAGCAAAAAGAGAACCATCTCTCTCAAAAAGACTTTGCATAATGGATCGACCTGCAGAGCCTCTGTACATTATCTCAACCCGCTACGGTAAATAAATATTTGCTTGATCAGAATCTTTTCACAATTTAAATGGTGCTCGTGTAGATGCAGGGAAGTGTTGCAAACTGATTGTACAACTGGTAACATGAAATAAACTTTTATCAAAAGAAACGGGGAAAGGTGAAATGAAGCAAAAATAATTGGCTGCAGTAAAAAGAGACTGAGCCAGTGGGTGAGTGTTTTTAATGGATTTCCAGTGGGAGGCAGCTGTCTGCTGGAAACTGCTGGAGGTGTTTCAGGTCAAATATAAGATACTGCAGGTTGCACAGGAAATGAAACACTGGACATTGAACTACCAAGCCTTAAGAGGTTGGCCTGGGGAACCTTTGACACAAGTGTCAAACATCGCTTTTAAAAAAAAAAAACACCCCAGCATTTCTTGGCTAAGAATGAGACGTCAGTGGAATTCAGCAGGACTCGCACTTTTCAGTTGTAAGATTATAGATCTGCTCCCAGGCAAATGGAGGGACTATGATGGCCTGTTGATAGCAACATGTTCTGCATGTGGGACTCTAACCTTTCATGTTATGAACAATTCTCGCTCAATCTGAAAGGAAAGAAGTGTAATTTAGATGTATAAAAGGTCATGCATTCCCTCCACACAAATGAGCTTTGACTGACTAAAGGTGCAGTGGAGAAGGAGCAGAACTGGGGTTGATGGGGTTGATGGTGCTCTGTTTGCACACCAGTAACTAAATAAAACACCAAATACTGTCACAATCATGCAAACCCTTTTGTTGGAGGATCAGGAAATTATGAAGCCACATAATACGAATGAAAAGAGAACTGCCTTTTTGCTGTTGCTGTCACCACTCGACATCCAACAGTCAGAAAAGAATTGAACTATCCTTAAAACATGAAACTGAGACCGAAATTCAAGGTCCAGGTACAAACATGGATCCTTTAAGAGGCTCTCACTGAGGATATTATCACTAACCATAGAAAAGCGTTATTGTAATACTAGAGTATATTACAAGACTGGGTTTTCTTCTAAGATGGCAGAAGTTATACAGTAGTTTTTCATATTTCACTAATCTCATTGAAGTAGCTGGGATGTAGCCAGATCTTTGATGATTGGTGTGGAGACCTCTATAGGGTTCTATGGTTTCATGGACTAGCATGTAGCATGTCATATATGGCCATTTGTCTGACAAAGTGCTGATCCGATGGGGAACCTGGATCCTTATGACTCGTCCAAAAAGATGACTGGATGACAGTCAAGACAACTTGTATCGCCTTGATTCCAAACATTTTCACCTTTCTTCTGTCTGCAAATACCAACAAATCATCTTTTAAGCAACCAAGTTGTTTATTAATGCAGCTTCTGGGGGAAGAACGTCCTCGACACGCATCAGGAAGGAAATGTTGTACCACTCATGATATTTTAACAAGCCACAAAGTGCTTGTAAGGAGAAGGAGTGCTTGCATTTAGCCTTTTTCTTATCAGTTTAAACCATGTGAAGGGGATTATTACCACCATATAGGAACTGTTTTGTGCTTCTGATTTGTATTCAGTTTACAGTTTTTACTCTTGCATGCAGTGGCTCGATCTTCAGACAGGTCTTATTGATCTGCATGAACGAATGACCCCTGGGGTTGTATTTGGAAAGAAAATAGTCTTCCAAGTGCCTTAAGTGCACAACAGCTTGTTAGCTTTGATGCTAACTAAAGTTTGACGAAAGAAACTAAATTCTAACATGGACTGATATGAGAAAACCGACACACTTTTTCCTTTTAAAACTTTGCTTTTTACTTTTTCTTCCCTGGTTTCCTCTCTGAGGTTTCTGTAGCATCATATGACTACTGATCCTTTTGTAATTGATGGTTGAAAACCCCCGACCAGTTGATTTGTGAACTAACCCTGAGAGGAATGCTAGTCTAATGATGTAATATTTCATCACAAGTATGGCCAGGTTTTATGATAAGAATAAACTGGACGCCACGCTGTTTTGTGTCTGACTCATCCAGCCTGTGCTTGTTGATGCAACTTTCATCTATAATGGACAAGCTGCATATTTTCAATGGAAAAAAACTGGACAGCATCTGGACCAGAAGCATTGAATGGTATGGTTGCAATGAGACGTTAAAGAAGCTGCAACAGATAAAACGGGAGGGGGGGGGGGGGGATGTTGATTTGTAGCTTTTTTTCCATCAAGTGACCTCAAGCTACGACCAGAAAATGTCTTTAACTGCAGGCTGTAATGACTTAAAAGCACATTCACATCAGTTTAATTAGCAATAACTCACAAAGGGCAGGAACATGAAGTGTTTTTTCTGGGGAGCAAAAACCAAACTGCTTTTAATCTGGTGAATTAGAACTGTTCAAATGAATACTTTCATATTTCCAAAGTGAATCATTTTTATGTGAAGGGGTCAGTAAGGTGAAAGCTTGAGACAGGAAGCAGAAAAATGTGTGTGTATGTGTTTTCTAATTTCCTTCATATGTCGTCTCATGTCATGCATCTTGTGATATCAGCTGCGGTTACATGTAGCATTGATTTTATTCAGAATAAAACTGTCATGTAAACACGTCAGATGATCCGATCCAGACGGCTGGTTTAAGCTTTGTCACAATCGCACCAGTGGAGAAAAAAAAAAAAAAAAAAAAAAAAGCATATTTGCTCATTCCAGCTGTTTCTGTTGTGTGTGGTGTTTTCTGCTGAAGCTTTAACCATGTCGGGGTTAAAAAACATCATGAATTTAAGGGAAGACTCTAAATATGGCGGCAACAAAACAGAGCAAGACTGAAGCCGACACGTTTATGTAGAAACTGAGGGAATAAATAATTATTGAATGTTTTAATGGTCAAAGGATTTAAAATAATAAGCAAGAGCAAGAAGAGCTGCTCTGTGCACATCTGTGTCCGTCGTGTAAAAGCAACTGATTGGATCAATCCAGCATCCATGAAAACATGTCAGCTGGAATTTCTAATCAGATTCATTTTAAGCAGATTATTTTCCTTCAGGTGGGAAATGTTAAAAAGCTCCTTTTTGTTTTCTCTGAATTCAGAAAAGAATGGCGATGCTGGAGGAAAATCTAGACCTATATTCAATAGAAAATCCTATGTATAATATGAAAACCCTTTATTTAGAAGTGCATGAAGACTTTGCTTTTGTATCCATCTGAACATTGAATTTTCATGTGGCTGAGACTGATTAGCACGTACAGAGGTGACTTCAGCTTTAAGCCGTTAATTCTGCCTCGCTTTGTTTAAAGCCAAGCTACTTGCTGCGCATCTTGACGACGTGATGCATGACAACATGACTGACAGCAGAAAGATTTGAAGATGAAAGCTGGTGCAGCTGCTCCGACACATGCAGCAAAATACAGACTGCATCTCTCAATTTAGAGAGGGAAACGTAAACATCGCCAAAGCAGGAAAACATCATGATGTCACATTTTACAGGTCACGCCACGCACATTTCTCAGAGGGGTGACATTTTCCAACAGGCCCTGGAGCTTGGGAAGCATTTGTTTCTTGTCTTACTTGCTCATTCTGTTTCTGAAGGGCTCCCTCACCCCCCCACCCCCCATCACACACGAGCTGCACACGTTCACCCTAATTTAAGCAGCTTGACCCTCCCCCAAGGCTGAGGTAGAACATAATCTTAGAATAAGTATTCTTTTAACCCCCGTCCGAGTGAGGAAGACGGGCTGGCAATAAGTCAGGCCCTCATCTGAAGCCTTGGTTATGTTTGACTGATGGTAGCCGGACTCTGGAGACACAGATACCTTCAGGTCGGTGTGATATGTTGCAAAGTTGTTTGATCAATCTGTTCTTATTCCTGTCTCGTCACGTACTGATGCTTGGTCAGGTGATTGCTGTGCCGGCTGTGGATACGTGTCCTTGGCAATGTCAGAAAGGTCTTTTCAAGCTTTCTGCTGTGAAATTAAGCTTATTGTGTATTTTCTTGCCCAACGGTGATCTTTTTCCACCGGAGTCAAGACCAATAATAAACAGCGCAGTAAGAAAGTGCTGGAATTAAAAAATATATACTGAAAATGATTAAATGAAAAATATTTAATTAGTTGAGGTTTACAGAAAAACAGCAAAGTCAATGGAAATGAAAACGAGACAATTTAACAGACAGCAATGTAATAGTAGATGTTTTAGAGTCACATCCTGTAGTCATTAACAGTAAATCATATTTTTCTGTGACTTTTAATCTTTTTAAAATTATGCGAAACAACTTCTGGAGTCATTGTAACCACTTGGTTTGGGTCTGTAATATTAAAATAAGTCATTATCTTATTTCCATTTCAAGTCTTGATCATTTAACCATAATTACTATATTAGTTACAATTAATGTAACCTTTTTAAGATAAAACAGCAGAAACCACTGAGTCATATTGTCTGAAGGAGACAGGAGATGGTTTACTATTGTTTCCTCTTGGTGAGGTCGTTAAAGGATTCAATTTAACTCAACTCGGTTCAGTTCTGTTCAGATTTATTTTTATAGCATTTATTCACAACAATCTTTCATTTCAAGCCAATTCAATTAAAATAAACTCACACAGTTTCATTTTATAACATCTGTGTTCATGCAGGCCATACATAAATAACTGGGAAGCAAAGGAAACCAATGCATTAAGCTTGTCTTTAATTAAATCCTCCATCCTGAGCATGCACAGGGTGGCAGGTGACAGATTGAAGGAGATTTATATTATGTCATCTTTTTGACACGCTGATAGTTTCCTGCAGGTGTGAGATATTGTGTTTATGCAATGCTGCAGCTGGAATAACACAATAAAAGAATGTAGTTTCTTTGTCTTTGATTTAATTTGAACTCCATACAGCAGGATCATTTTGGGGCATGAGGACGACCCCGACTCTTAGTCTTCCTATAGGTCTGTCTCTTCTGACATCTGCAGTCATTCATGACACTTGTAGCATATTATTTATAGAAAGAGGGAGTAGTTCCAGCATAAAAACTGACTGGTAATTTGAACTCCATCCATCCATCCTTCCACCCATATACATACATACATACATATATACATACATACATACATACATGTATTCATATCCTTTCATTAAAGAAGGAAAAAAACAGCTGCCTGTAAAATAAGCTGAAATTGACTAAAGTAATAATAAATAAAATTTTTTATAAAAATCATTACATTATTTTCTAATTCTGGTTCAATAGAAATATTTTTTTAAAAAGCAAACAAATAAGATACTTTATGAGTGATGTAATATGTAATAAATTAACATTTAGTTGAATAATCCTTTAATGTTTCTGTTCCAGTCAGGTGTTTTCTGTTCCTCTCAGTCAGACTTCTGCACCTGTTGACAGGTATTTTGTCCCACTGTTCAACAGAAAAGTGCTCTAATTTGTCCAGGACCAGTTTGTTTGTTTGTTTGTTTTTTTTTTCTTCGACTCAATTAAATGAGAAAAAGTGTCTTATATTACTAAATTATATTTTTGCAAATTTTTAGTTATTGTTCCTTTTTTAAGTCTCCAGTTATTTGAGTGACTGTTGTAAATTCAGCCTTTTCTTTAATGAAAGGTGTGAATACATATGAGCACAACTGTATGTATAATGCATCCACATCCACCTCCCTATTTATCCATTCATCTACATCCATCCAACCATGCATACATGCATCGTGACCAATCAATCTATCATTCATCTCTTTGGCCTTTTTAAATGTTTTTTTCCTTTTGTATATATATATTTTTTTATTTAAATTGAATAATTTCCAATGTTTTTTTTCTGTAATCACCCCTCCCAACTTCTACCCCTCTTTCTTAGTATTCCATGAGCTGCTCATCAACTGCAGATCCTATGTCAGCCTCAGTCTTGTTGCCATTTCTGTTAAAGTGACTGGAGTTGTTAAAGCGCACACAGGAGAATGTAAAAGTCACTGGAAGGTCAAAGCATTTGGGAACTCGTGGTGTAATTTTGGACTTTGTTGTGTTTAAGTTAACATGAATTACTGCCACCTCCACGGGGAACATCACAGATGTTTGTTTTCATATCAGCCGTTGCATTCGTGCACTGATGATGCATTACCTAACATAAAAAACATCACTTAGTTCATAGTTTAGATATGAAACTGCTTGCAGACCGGATTTGTAAACTCTAATCCACATAAATGTCACTTTACAAAGACCAGTAGGACACAATCTTAGGGATGATGGGGACAAACATTTGCAAACAAACAATGAATATGACAACTGGGAGTGAGAAATAATGAGCCACTTTTCCTTCAGGAGAATTTTCCAAAGAGAGGAGGTTAGAAAAGCAACATTAATTGACAAAGCTAAAAGAAACTCATTTTAGTCGTTCCTGAATGTCTGATACATGAAATATCTGGACTTTTGAACAAATTTTCTGTAATTATACCAATATGGTTTGCATGTCCAGGTTTCATTTGGTTATTTTATCATTAAGTCTATATCGCTTCACAGCAAATCGCTGTTTGCTGCTGGATTAAAGCTTTGAATATCGCACATTGTAACTTTAATGAAGTCCCTCACCACCACACAGATTGGTATTCCTGTTTGTTTGTTCCTGCTAGCTGCTCTTTCTTTCTCTGGAGTGCTGAGTTACAGCGCTCGGTGCGTATTCCCTGAGTGACTGAAAAGTTTGTGCTGCCACAGAGGTGCTGCTTTAAATAAACAGGAATCCTGCGGGGATGGTTGGTTTGAGAAGAGACTTCTCTAAAACAATCAGTTCATCTCTTATAACAAAGCTCAGCCCTCTCTCCTCCATCAGTTTTCATATTTCTGCTTTCTTTTCATTTCTCCTGCGATCAGAAGTACCAGCTTTCCTTTCACAGTGACGCTTTGTTGAGTTCTCTCAAACCAGATCTAAATGGACCGGGATGAGGAAAGTTATTGCAAAAGATATTAAGACAACTGGACTGAATGATTTCAGTCATGGTCCCTGAAACAGCAGAAAAACACAAAAATATTTTTTCATGCGTTACTATAAAGATTAAATACGATATCAATGTTCAACAGTCAAAACCAGATATTTAGTCGTCTGAAAATGCTTTAGAGGAAGAAGGGAAAAGCCTTGTGTATTCAGGTAAAGGAATTTAAATGAATATTCTGTTGAAAAAAGGTTGAAAATAAAGAAATGCTCTTGATAAATGTGGTTTTGGATCAGCTTTTTAGATGATGGATGTACACTCTGCAGCTAATGCAGTTAGTCCTGAAAAACTGTGCAATAACATCTTATTTGTGCAATAATGTGATTGTTTTACACTCATTTATATCATTCAGTGCACTACTGCTCCAGTATTTTATCATTTTATCTCAGGTGTGTGTTTATATGACCCTGCATCATCATTTTGTTCTGCAGGGCATCTATGATGTAAGTGATCTGGATCTGAATCTGGATGTTCCTTTGTTCATTTCTCACTTTACACACCACCTTTTCGAGTCACCCTTTTGCTGTTAACCATCACCGGAAAGTTACTTTTCAACTAATGCTGCTTGAAAAGCTGTCCTTCCACCTCAGCGCACTTGGATGCGTGACACGTCTTACCACTTCAGATGTCTTGACTACAGGCTTACAAGGATGACTTGAAGGCAGCATTAAACCAGGCAACATGAAAGAGCTCAACTCTCCACAAAAACTTGGCACAGCAAATTCCTCCTACTCAGGGCTTTGGATTTGTAATAAATCATCTGCCACATCCTACACTGTGTTCCCCTCTCCTTCTCTGACGAATCAAACTGAAGCAACATATGGGTTTCCACGAAATGAAAATAGTAGGCTTCCATTGCTTCATGCTGGCTTTGCTGCCAAGCTAGCTGGCATTTCCCACCGTCATTTGGCAAAAGAAAAAAATTAGAAAACAGAAATGTTCATGAAACTTTTCCACATTTATGCGATGTAAGTCAGGAGGTCTGTGTGCTACTTTACAACAAGTTGGCTTCAGCGCTGGGAATGTGGTTTTCAAGCTGTTTGTAGAGCTGTGATGGATATGTTGAGCTGGCCTTTTACAGCTTCAAAATATGGCTAGCTTAGAGAACAGCTGAGATGCAACGGCGCCATTTAAATCTCAGGAATCAAATGCTTTCATATTGTCAAAGTCTCTGCATGTCTGAGATATGCACATGGTGTGCCTTTGGAGCCCTGATGGTGCAGATGTGCTAATATCAAACACAGCTAGCATACACAGCAAATGTCAGAGAGGACTGCTTACTTTTGAACAAGTAGCATCTTAGAGAGGGAGTTGGGGAACCTTCAGACATCAGGCTGTGATTTTGATTTCATTTCAGTTTAACTCACACATCATCAAAACATCTGTGTTAATTAATAAACTTCATAACATGAGATGAGATTATAACCAAATAAAATCTACTGAAAAAGACGAAAACTATGACAAAACATTCTGACTCCTCAACAAATAAGCAGCAAAGACGTCGGACCCAGTGGTGTAGTCCAGAGTATACGCAGGTATACAGAGTATTTCCACTTCTTTCTCAGTCAGCGTTGAGTTTACCCACTTCTAAACCCCTGTGATGCTGATGCTGTTCCTACACATGTAGCTACGTCTCCCAGCAGCTCAGCGAAGGTTCCCTATGCTACACTTGTGCAGTTAATCATCAGCTGCGTTATCTTTAGGCTGAACATAGACATAATAAACATATGTCTACGAGCCTGTGTCTCACCAGCATTTCATAACTCTTTCTCCCTGAAACCGAAGAGGAGAAATTATGTGACAATGAACAAATACACTGATGTATATTTGGTATAAATTAGAGTAGTCTTACATGTTATTCAGAAACCGTTTTTTTCTGGGCTACTTTTTTTGTTTTGTTTTTTTTTTAAAAAGGGGCAAATAATTGAGAGTATACCCACTTCGTTATGGGCCACTACAGCACTGGTCAGACCCAATTTAGTTGTGTATAAAATGAAAAATTTAAAAAAATAGGATGGGACTTAATTTATGTGTTAAAGCAGGGGTGCCCAAGTCTGGTCCTGGAGATCAACCATTCTGCTGCTTTTAGGTGCAACCCTTCTCCAACACACCTGAATCAAATAAGTGGCTTGTTATCAGGCCTCTGCAGAGCTGGATGACATGCAGAAGAGGAATTCAGCTATTTGACTGTGCTGGATAGGGGTTGCATCTAAAGGTTGCAGGATGGTAGATCTCAAGGAGTGGACTTGGGCACCCTTGTGTTCAAGCGTCACCGCTAAACTCTGGCAGATTTTTTAACTTGCCAGCCCTAACGCAGGCTGATTCTGCATCCATCTTGCTTCCTAGCTGCACTCTGAGCCCTCTACAGCCTTTAAAAGTCAATCTGACATTGACTCTTGTCTTATCTCTTCTTATCTTTTTTTCTTCACCTCTTCCAGTGGCACCCTCTTGCATTTTTTATGACCCAGCATGTTGTGGATCCAAAGTGGCCAGTGTGTTGATATCCAGTTGCTAAGATGTTTTGCAGAGTTGTAAAGAAAGACGCAGCAGTCGTGAAATAACTGAAGGGGGGTTTGACCGAGCTTAACATATTCGTCTCCCGAATATGCATCAAGAACATCAGTGTGCCATCAAAATCAGAAGTTCAGAGTATTAAGGTTGGAGTGTAATGTGGCTTCAGTCCATTACAGTTCAATTAGCCTCATTTGTGCAGCGCCAATTCACAACGAGGCCATCTCAGGACACCTTAGAGACGCCATTTCAAGCCAGTTCAATTTCAAGGAGTTTTTAATAACAGTACTTGTACAAGCCAAATAAAATATTAACGCTACAGAAACCACAGACAGAATCCATCAATCCTGAGCAAACATGGGGCAGCAAGTGACAGTGGAAAGGCAAAAACTCCAGAAGAACCTGGATCTGGAGGGTGGCCATCTGCCTTGACTGGTTGGGGCGGAGAGGACAGGAAGGATGGGGTCACCATACACCTTGTAGACGCCTTTACTTTATCTGCTGCGAGAGAGAGAGAGAGAGAGAGAGAGAGAGAGAGAGAAGAGGAACACAAGTTAGTGGCACCATACTGTCATATGTTCAGAAATGAAAAACAAACAGAAGAGAGATAAAAGGGAAGGAGGTGCTCCGTGCATCATGGGAGGTCCTCAAACAGCCTGAGAACATGGCAGCAGAAATAGGGTCTGGCTAGACCACCCATTGCTGTCAGATTTATCCAAAATGTTTTCAGCCTGATCTCAGATGTAGAAGGGTGTCTGCATCCTGTACCCAGACTAGGAGCTGAGAGGGGGGCTGGTAGCTGAAGGCTCTGCCTCCCGTTCTGCTTTTAGAGATTCTCCTGCCGGTAAACCTGCAGTCTGAGAGCGAAGCGCTCGGTTGGGAAGACACACACATCCCACCCTGAAACACAGTCATCACACCAGTCTGTGCAGATCTGGTGCTCAGTTTGAACTTGAACCACGTCTACATGCTGAAATGCATTGATTTGCTGCCATGTGATCATCATCACAAGTAGCTAATCAGCCAATCAGTTAACTGTATGAACGACAGCCAGTTAGGAGCTTCACGTCCTCCAGTTGTTACAAAGGTATACCTTCACCTGCGTGTCCCTAAAAGAAGACGACGCGGTTCTATTGGTGGATTTTTAGCTATTTTCTGACAAAGTATCCTATCTGGAGGAGTATCCTCCCCCCTGAACCTCCCCATGCAACTCCCCCCTCCCTCTACAGACCCGTAACCTCCGCTACCTCAGTGGGGGACTCCTCACGGTGACTGACAGACACCTCTAACCCTCTGTTCCTCTGTGTTTAGAGATGGAAAGATTACCCAGCAAGCAGCAGTCTCCCTGCCCTCCCTGTTCAGTGGACCCTCATCCATCTATCCATATGTCCCCTCCCCCTCCACCTCCTTTCCTTTTATAAAAATATACCAATCCATAACCACACAAATCAAACCCACCGACTAGATGGGTGCAAACAGATGTTAGCTCGTGTGTGTATGGGTGTGTGTGTGCATGCAAGTCCCTGTTGGTTTATAGCTTCCAGAATGAGATGAGAAAGGGAGTGATGGAAGTGTGTGTGTGTGTGTGTGTATAAAATTCACAGGCTGGCTGCAGAGAAAACAATAAGAGAGAAAGCTCATGTCCTGCTTCCAGCCCTAAACAGATTGTGTGTGTGTGTGTGTGTGTGTGTGTGTGTGTGTGTGTGTGTGTGTGTGTGTGTGTGTGTGTGTGTGTGTGTGTGTGTGTGTGTGTGTGTGTGTGTGTGTGTGTGTGTGTGTGTGTGTGTGTTTGCTCTTAAGTGACTTTGTCAGTGCTAATGCAAGTTCATTTGGATCCAGCAGTG
>NC_136617.1:8738571-8836071 GCF_933228915.1 Telmatherina bonti | reverse complement strand
ATATGTATATATATAATGTATGTGCGAGTGTATATACATATATATGTAGGTGGGTATGTATGTGCATATACATGTATGCATTGATCTCTTTCTTTTGTTTTTTTTTTTTTTGTTTTTTTTTATGTTCTCTTTTCTGTTCTCTTTCTGCCCCTTTCCTGTCCTTTCCGGTCGGGTCCAGTAGCATAAACTCTGTAATACAAGCTATTATCCAAAACAAATTGAAAAATAAAATAAGAATCAAGAAATACAAGGGGATCATTACATCTACAAAAGTTCCCCTTGGCAAAATAAATTTGCTCAGCAGAACACAGCATCCAGAACATCAGTCTGCTTGCTTAAATGCTGGACAAGACAAAAAAAAAAAAAAAAAAAAAAAAAAAAAAAATATATATATATATGTGTGTGTGTGTATATATATGTATATAGATAATTATTAAATACCCTATTATCCTCATATTTATGTATCCATTTTAGAGTGACAGTATTCTTAAATAAAGTTCACTCTGCTTCAACTTGACTGAGAGAAATTCTTTTAAATATACAGCACTTGGCATGTAAGTTGACATAAAGCGATTCTGATTTTGTTTACAACATTATTATAGCAGGAGGAATTAATTTGCTCAGTTTGCTCTACGGGGCCAAACAGGCCCGGAGCCTGGGCTTACTCATTATTTATGTCACACAAATTCCCCCCAAATTGCCTTTATGTTGCCTTTTTGCATTTCACTGCCAAAAGAGATTATTTGCCAGCTGCATGATGGTTTCAAATTTGTAAAAAATGTTGGTTTTTTTTTTTTTTTTTATCTAGGTTGAGCATATACAATACTAATGTTGGAAGAGTGTCAGTAAATGTGATGCTCTATGCTCCACACATAACTTGTTTATTTAGCGAATGCTTTCACAAGCAAGGAATACAATGGAGACGTTCAGTATCCAGCCCAAGGACAGATCCACTTGTGCACGACTACAAGCAAACTTAAAGGCCTGTTCTGCAGGATGGTAACTGTCTATTCACTGCATCCAACCTCCAAACTGCAGGGCTTACAATGAAGCAGAAGCACCTGTTGTACGTGCAGTGTTTGGCTGGTTTGGCTGCCGTGGAGGTGCGAAAGGAGGGTGGGAAAAGTAACCTATTATTTAGGCTGTGGTATGATTGTGTTTTCTCAGCAGCTGCTTCTAAATGATAGAATAACTTATTTTCATATATATATATATATATATATATATATATATATATATATATATATATATATATATATATATATAAAAGGAAATAAAAAGAACACCTTGCACCTGAGGCCCTTTTCAACATCTTATATGAAAATTCTACCTCTTCCATTTAACACTGGATTGTGTCACGGTCTGACGGTTCTGCTGAGTTTTTGTGATCTATATACATGCCATACAAGTTCAAATGCATTTATTCAAGACATCCCACAGCAACAAAGCATACTTCTTTATTGTATTGCATGTCTGAAAAGAGTTTTTCAATTCAGTTTGCTTTTTTTACCGCATCAATTCACAACATAGTCCTCTGAAAACACTTTCACTGACAGCCCAGTTCAGTCCAGCTAACAGAACAGAACAGTGACCCCCAGCTCGCTCTGGAACGAGGCACAATAATGATGAAGTAGGTGAGCAGGTGTCACAAACCACTGTGGCATGTTGGAGAAAAAGCTTTTTACTTAAATAGTTTGGCTGAAACATTTTGAAATACTGTTTTTTTCTTCTGACTTTTGGCATTAAATTGTTTTTAGTTTTAGTTTTGTTGAATGGATTCCAGAAATAATTTCCACAATTTAATTATTACATTTCCAGTATTTAGCATTTTATTTGTTTAAACCAAATAAACTGGGTCACTTCCTATTAAAGGCTGTCTCGGAGTGAACATGAGTGGTTGGTTGTTTCTCTGTGGTCCTGTGTTAGACTGGAAACCCTCCAGTGTCCCTTCCAACTGGATGACCAGGCTTCAGCTTCCCTGCAATCATATTGGACTAAGCTGAATAGACAATTAATTATTTTGGATTTAGATGCACAATTAGCTTGATTCTACCCATACAAAATCACTTGGGTTAATTTAAAGTATTATTGTAAATCAACTGATGTCAAATTAAACAGAAAATTAAACTGGGTCAAATTAGAGAGAGGAAAAAAAAAAGGAAAAACGACTTAAACCAATTAAGTTGACACAAATAAAGTATATTGGAGCAACAAATTGCTTCATGTTGCAGAATAGTCATTTATTTGTTTGGAAATAATTTCCATGATTTCTTTAGGTTCATTAAACAAACCCAAACCCTGCAGACGAGTGACTGGGAGCCGGAAGTAGGCAGATTCAGTGGGCGAGGGTGTCAGGGTTGGGTATAAAAGGCGCATCCAGCAAAGCTCGAGCTTTCCAAGTAATGACAGTTTGTGGTTCAAACGTTTGAGCCAAACTGAATAAGTTTCAAAATGGTACCTGACATTGTTTGTTTGTTTGTTTATTTATTTGGATCCCCATTAGCCACAGCAGATGCTGCTGCTATTCTTCCTGGGGTCCATACAAAAATACAATAATATTACAATGACATACAACAACCATTATACAATCCATTGTACAACTGATAAAACAGTTGTTTGGAGAAAAGACACTCAACAGTACATTTTTCAGTACAATAAATCAATAAAAATAAATAAATAAATAAAATAAAAAAATAAATTAAAATAACGTCCAATAGATAACTGATTTCAAATTACAGACTTTAATCTGAAACAGAAGAGCACATCTCTATGTTTAACTAGTAAATCAGTATTCAATATTTAATTTGTAAATTTACTAGTGGTATTTAGTAACTTTACAAATTTATATTTATTAGTAAACATTATAGAAATACTTTCCAAAGAGTCATCCATTTAGTAGAACAAACTCTTTAAGAGAAATTTTGAATCTTAGTTGATTTTGCATGCAAATAATTTGCTTAGGCAGTAGATTCCATTCATTCATGCCCCTATATGCAAATGTTCTTTTCCTGTAATTTGTCACAGCTCTTGGTAAAATAAATTTGTTTGCAGAAGCATGTCTAGTTGCATAATCATGTATGCTGGAACTAAACAATAAATTTTGGTAGAGAGTCTGTGGTACTTTAGTGACAGAAACATTCCTGAACATTCACAATAAGGAGTATAAAAGCCTATCATGAACCCATAACCACTTTAATTTTTGATGCATAAGTTTAGTGCTGGTGTAATAATCACAATGAAGTACTAGACGTGCTGCTCTATTTTGTATTAGTTGTAATTTTCCTATATTTTCAGTTGAAGTATTAGACCATGCAGTCGGGCAGTAGTCAAGGTTTGATAAAATTAGAGCCTGTACCATTACTTTTGTAGCTTCTCTTGTCAGAAAGTATGCGTATCTCCTAATCATAGTAATCACGCTCCCCATTTTGGCACATAACATCTGTACATGTTTTGACCATGATAATTTATTATCTACTATTATTCCTAAGAGATTTGTTTCATTGACTTGTTGAATTGAGCTATCTTGTATTTTAAGATGCAATAGAGGATTTAGGTTAATGTTATGGTTAGAACCGATTACTATTGAACAGTTATTTGATAGCCAGTCAATGTAACCCTAACCCTAACCCCTAACCCTAACCCTAACCCATAGTACTGCTGTAGTCCAACATCTCAGTCATTGTAATCAGGTATTTGCTAGCTGCAAATTTAACACATTGTGTTAAATAAGGACGCCACACATCGGGGGTGCCCATGTTCGGTCCTGGAGATCCACCATCCTGCTGTTTTTTAATGCAAACCTTGTTCAACAAACCTGAATCAAATAAACTGCTCATTACCAGGCCGCTGCAGAGAGGATGCCATGCAGAAGAGGGTATGGATGGTAGATCTCGCAGACCGAACTTGGGCACCTCTACCATTCATCAACACTGTTGTGTTCAATGGACACAAGCTGGTCTCATTCTTTTGTGTGTTTTTTAAAGTTATATTTTCACTTCCTGTGCTTAGCCTTAACTTCCAGTTGGACTTAATCTCTCCTGGTGTTCATTAAAAGCCTCCAGTGTTCTTCTTTCAGGTCCATTAGCAGCGGCATATCCCCAACCTTGGCTTAAATGGTTCTTCCTCGTTGTCTCCAGATAAATACCAGCAAAGTCTCACTACCTTCACATTATCTTTATTGTGCCACACACAGGTGTCAGATTGAACTTTGTAAGTGACTAATAAATGAGCCAACACGCTACCAACTGCAATATCGTCAGTCTGTATGAGACCCGACTGGACCTCTTGTTGGAAGTTGCTGAGGAATAATGAGAGCATTTTTTCTGTTGTCTTTGACCGAGCTGCCTCCCCCTCACATTGAGTGGAAGACAACTGTAATGAGATCACCTGTCAGGGCTGTCAGAAAAGTTGCACTCTGAACTGTTTAGCAGGCGAGGAGGATCACACATGACAGCGAATGCCTTGGGATTGCCGAGACAAGAGGTCTAGAGAGAGTTATCAGGTAAATATGTTCAGCTTGTACCTGGTGTTCAGTTAAAGGGGACTGAAAAACAGAAAAATCACATATTTATCTAAATAAAAGAAAGGTTGGAAATGTTTAAACACTCATTTCTTATTTCAGGAAGTTCCTTCCTGAAACTCCCAATCTGATTTAAATGCTCAGCTTTGACAACTGGTTGTTTACATGCTGTGCAACCTGTCTTTGCAGAACATTACCTTTTCTCATTACTTTAAAAAGTTAAGGTCATAAAATCCGCTGGGTACCACCTCAGTGATGACTTGGCTCTGCCCTGATAGGATTAGGGTTTCTCTCACATGCATGATATGTGATGCTGTTTTACACTAAAATCCCCAGATCTGCTATCTGTTTTATCTTTCCCACGGGAGACTGGAATATATTTAATCTCCGCCTCTGGCTTCTCATTTTTACACATATTGACACCAAACCCTGTAGTTTTCACATCCAATCGGCTGTTAGAGCTGTAAGGATGTGCTTGTCACTGAAAAAGAAGAAACGCTATTGAGGATTCTACTTTTCATGCTTGAGATTTCTTTCCTGTTCACCCTCCTGGCAAAATGATTTGATAAAAACTCGCAAGGCTCTCAAAACAGACTGATGTATGTATAAAAAAAAAGTGATCTCTTTCTCGAATGATGCTGCTTCGGCTGATATTCCCCTGAGATCAGCTGCTGTTACGAGTTCACTCCCACTGATAAAATGTGTCCAACCTGACAGCCCACTTTCTGTTCTCCACCCCTAAGGACGCTGGCACTTCGTGTTGACCATCAACTCGGCTGCTGTCAGCTTGAGTTGCTCTGCAGGGCACCTTTTTGTTTGAGGCCAGCCAAAGCAGCAACAAGGCAGACATTATGGAAATGCGTATCACGGCGGTGATGTTGAGAAAGGGAAGAAAACGCCTGGACTGCAATCAAGACATCTCCAGCAACTCTGAGTTAACTTTGAGCTTTTCTTTCTACACATTAACAATCAGCTTTTTCCAAAACAGTTTGCAAAAGTGAGCGTACTCTAAATGAACTCTCCCTCAGAAATAGAGTTTTGGAACAAAACACCAACACACTCCGTTGCAGAACAACAGCGATGAAGAGAAACAATCATGAACCGTGTGCACGCCACCACTGAGGCATTACTGATAGGAGTCAACAGATGGCAGGATGTAGCTGGATCATTTGTATGCACCAGCATGCCAGTACACACACACACACACACACACACAGCAGGGGCCAGCAGAGTACATTGTGAACTTTCAGAGGACGGAGGATTCTCTGCTCTTCTGTGATTAATGGGCTGATTGAGGTTGGAGCCAAAATGGAGGATGGGCCAGTTTGCAGCCCGCTAATGAGGTGATAATGGAGAGGTGGGCGGCTGAGGCCGCCACCCAGCAAAAAGTGGTGGAAACATGATGGGAGAGGTTTCACAGGCAGACAAATAGGCCAGTTTCTGTGTGAGGTGTTTTAAATAGCGAAGGTGCAGAGATCCGTATGGATGCCTGCGTTTGTTTTCCACAATGAGGGATGGTCCGCCAGCTGAGGCGGCGCTGCGATGTGAACGTTGCCAGTGAAACAAGCAGGTGGGCTTTTAACCCCTTAAACTCAGTCTTATTGCCAACATTTTTTCAGGAGCGATGGTGTGTACCTGTGGGGTAAATTAAAAATGGATAGCTGACCCTTTAGCTGATCTATGAAAAGCTTTCAAGGCATTTCTGTCCCATCCTGGAGGTTGAAAATGCAGCGTTTAATAGTAAAGACTCCATTTTGACCCCGACTTTGTGATGAAGATGCTTCAAGTTAAACTTCCACCAGTCAGAGTTTAAACTGGCGTTAATGTCCAAACAGAAGCAGTTAAAGATCAACAAGAGAGTAGAAAGTTCAGTGTGTGTGTGTGTGTGTGTGTGTGTGTGTGTGTGTGTGTGTGAGAGAAAAGAAGAAAAATAATGCGCCTCTGTGGCTGGAATAAAGTCAAAAGATGGTTTTGATGCACAGTGGTGCTAAAAGCAGCTGAGGCAGAGTTGGTTTTGTGAGGATAGCAGGTAAATATGGCAGTAGCAGAAATATAATGTAAATATGTCCAAAGTTTCTGGTGTTTGTTTAAATGCCAATAATTTTCTCTTTAAAGTAAAGACTTGAACATGAAGTGTAGATGAGTGAAGGCTTGGCCACCATTGATCTGTGTGGTTATTTTGCAAAGTATTGCCAGCAATAAATTCAGTTTTCTTCATCTGGTTTGTCTTTAGGCTGCTGTATCTCTTTCATTTTGCATCATTTTAGCCTCATAATCTGACAGCTGAGGCTGTCCTGAAAACACATCGCCTGGATGTTGACTGGGCTTGAAGACATGAGTTTCTGCATGCATTTTTACATTATAACCAAGCGGCAACGTCCGGTGGTTAAAAGTGAAGCCTATGTGGAAGTGTATAAAACTGCAGTTCCCCCTTCATCCACTAGGGGCTGCAAAACAGAGCAAATGCCCATAGACTCCCATGTTAAAAAGACCAACTTCACAGCAGAAATAAACATGTTTACAGCCTGGTTCAAAAATCCATTTTAGGTTTAACAGGTCAGGTTTACCTTCATGACAACTGTGGGGGGAGTGAATTTATTTCTAACTCGCCTGTTTAAAGGTAATTTAATCTTGAAATTCTGCATATTTATGGGCGTGTCCTTTAGATTGACAGGTACCAATCTCCGGCTTCAAGTCAGAAGAACGTAGAACTGCAGTTTTTAGCCGGTTAACAACGTGACGTAGCTTTAGCCAGCTTACCTCCGTTAGCTGGTTAGCTCCCGTTATCTCGGGGTTAGCTCAGTTAGCTTTTAGCTACAGAAAGCTCGGAGTTCGCTCGATGTCAATAATCCACCATGACGCTCATGGCTGCCCTCTCAGCTCCACCTCTTTGCCCAAATTTGTATTTTCCGGGCGAGACGACGCACATGACGCTGCCAAGATGGCGACGGTAGGAACCGCCCACCGAGCTTCAATTCAGCTCTTCAGAAACCTACGGGTGACGTCACGGAGGTTCCGTCCATCTCTTTATATGCAGTCTATGGTTATAACACAACAATGAGTAACTGCTCAGAGTTTTAAGGGTTAAATGTGACATGCAAAGTGGGAAAATGCAAAAGTTTTTATGATGAGTTAGAACAAATCTGATCATGCTGCATGTAAAAGATGTGTGAGTAGTTTGTGAATGACATGTGGAACAAGCCTGCACTTCCACATTCACTGTATTCAGAGTGGAAAAGGAGAGTGCACGAGGCTTGCACTCCAGCCACGATGTAGTTTGTTCCTTCAAGGCTGCTGCAGTAACAGACCAGGACAGCATGGAGGGTGATTTGTGGAGTCTTTGACTGTTCTTTCAGTTCTCAAATCACATCTTGTTTCACATAATTCTTCACTTATGAGAACATTATTCAGCATCTCTTGTAGATCACCAGAACACCACATCATGAATCTTTAAAGTCCCACTGCAGCATTTATTAATCCCCTAAGATGGATCTGTATTCCGAAAGTTTTACATTTCCAAGTTTCAGCCTTTCAAATGGCTTTGCATGCGACTTTATACCGTTTTCCTCCCTTTTGGGGGAAATGAAAATGCTAATGGGGTCCAGCCCAGATCTCCACCCACCAGCAGATGAGACTGCTATGCTCTGTTAAGCACTTCTAATATTTGTGTAATTCAGCTATAAATGTTTGAAGCAGGAAGCCATTTGCAGGATGTAAAAGCTAAATTATACAAGGTCACATGCAAGTGGAAGTGTTATGGTTATGTGTTCATTCTGATAATATTAGAAATGCTCACCAGCTGGCATTCGGGCCCTTGCAGCTCTCCTGGCTCGCTTGGCTGGAGCGAGGCTGAACAAGGAGCTGCTGCATTCAGCCACAAGTGAGCGAGGAGCCATGGCCAATGTCTCTCTCTTACTATATATGTCTGTCTGTCTGTCTGTCCAGCACAGAGGGGCTAATCATAGCAGCTGCACAGGAGCAAGCCTTCAGGGTTAGGTCTACCACACCAGGCAGGACTCCAGGTGCAGACTGTGCAAAGAAAGCTCTAAAACAATCCAGCACCTCACAGCAGGGTGCAAGATACTGGCAGGCAAGGAATACATGGAGCACCATAACCAAGTAGTCCTGCATGGTGTACAGAAACATCTGGACAGAACATGGACTGGAGACCCCTGAGTCCCAATGGGAGACACCTCTCATTGGGTCCCAATGGGGAATGAGAGAATGAGAGGGCTGAGATCCTTTTGGACTCAGAAACACAGAACGGACACAGAATGGATCACCTGGCACAGTGACGATGGATAAACAGGAGAGGAAAGCAGTAGTGATGGTTGCAAACATCCCCAATGACAGAAATATCAGGGAAAAAGGCCTCAAGGTAGACCTGGAGAAGACCTGGGAGGCGAAAACAGTAGTATTCCTAGTTATTGGAGCACTGGGGGCCGCGTCCCCCACACTGGAGAAGTGTCTCCAACAGATACCTGGAGAAATATCAGACATTTCTGTCCAGAAGAGATCAGTCCTGGGAAGAGCTAAGAGACTGAAGAGGAGCCTCCAGTTCCCAGGACTCCGCTAGAGGACCTGAAATGTTAAATGTCTGGATGTCAAACCTTTGACGAGCTGATTTGAACCTTGGAGTTCCCCCTGGGGACGAATAAAGTATCTTTGATTTGATTTGAACTTGAGATGAATACCCACCAGCCCTGCCCAGAGTGGAGAGGAAGGGTTTCTATACAGTATATATGGCTTCTTTGTGGTTGCCATTGGCTTGTGGTAGGCAAAGATGGAAAGATAGATGGATGAAACGGATGGATGGACGGATGGATGGATGGACGGATGGATGGATGGATGGACAGACCCGTCAACGTGAACTCAGTTGGAAACAATGACACAAACTGAGCTACTGAAAGTTTTTGTTTTTACCGTTTATCTGAGGAAATGTTTGTCCCTGAAGTTTTTATTTCTGGAATCTGATTCGTGACTCGGTTCCAGTCACCGTACCTTGTTCCTGCAACATGCAAACAAAATAAGATTTTCAGCAAATTCACTTCTGCAGTTTGTTTCAAAATGAACTTAAAAACCAGAGCAGTTCTCTTCAAAGACGCTCTCTTATCGTCCTGAACAGACGGGAGAGTGGAGCGGTCTGTTTACTTCCCTCAGACATATCTACGTCTGAAACATGTCTGTCCTTAAAACCCGTCTCAGAATCACTGTTTTGTGGATTGAACAAGAAAATCCAACATCCATCTGTAGCCTGGAACACTGCTTTGACCTTAAAGGGCTGATTGCCTCCTTTTTTTCCCCCCGTTGTTCTTTTGTTTGCAACTTTCCTTCTCCTTTGTCATGCTGGGAAGCATCTTTGTGTTTCCCTGCATGACACCAGGTGGATCATAAGGTAAAGCAGAATGTGCGTGCACTGATACATAACATGCATCTTGGAAATGGAGCTTTGAGTCACAGATGAAACCTTTCTCTCATTGCAGGGAGGAAATTGTTAGTCTGCTGCTCTGATCTTTGATAACAGCCATCAGAAAGTGACTCAGCTCCAAAGTTTTTATTTGTATTCAAGGATCTCCTTGTCCCAGTGGGTGGATGGGAAATCACAGCTTTCCTGCATCTGAGCAGGAATACTCATCATCATCATCATCATCATCATCATCACCATCACCTTCACCTTCACCACCATCATCACCATCATCACCATCACCTTCACCATCATCATCATCATCACCATCATCACCATCACCTTCACCTTCACCACCATCATCACCATCATCATCATCACCTTCACCTTCACCACCATCATCACCATCATCATCATCATCACCATCACCTTCACCATCACCATCATCATCATCATCATCACCATCATCACCATCACCTTCACCTTCACCACCATCATCATCATCATCACCATCATCACCATCACCTTCACCATCATCATCATCATCATCATCACCATCATCATCATCATCATCATCACCATCACCTTCACCATCACCATCATCATCATCATCATCATCATCACCATCACCATCATCACCATCACTTTCACCACCATCATCACCATCATCATCATCACCTTCACCACCATCATCACCATCAACTTCATCATCACCATCATCACCATCACCTTCACCATCACCATCATCATCATCATCACCATCATCACCATCACCTTCACCTTCACCACCATCATCACCATCACCTTCACCATCACCATCATCATCATCATCATCATCACCATCATCACCATCACCATCACCTTCACCACCATCATCACCATCATCATCATCATCACCATCATCACCATCACCTTCACCATCACCATCATCATCATCATCACCATCATCACCATCACCTTCACCACCATCATCACCATCATCACCATCACCTTCACCTTCACCACCATCATCACCATCATCACCATCACCTTCACCATCACCATCATCATCATCATCATCATCACCATCATCACCATCACCTTCACCTTCACCACCATCATCACCATCATCATCATCATCACCATCATCACCATCACCTTCACCATCACCATCATCACCATCATCACCATCATCACCATCATCATCATCATCATCACCATCACCATCACCATCATCATCATCACCATCATCACCATCACCTTCACCTTCACCACCATCATCACCATCAACTTCATCACCATCATCACCATCATCATCATCACCATCATCACCATCACCTTCACCTTCACCACCATCATCACCATCATCATCATCATCACCATCATCACCATCACCTTCACCATCACCTTCACCATCACCATCATCACCATCATCACCATCATCACCATCATCATCATCATCATCACCATCACCTTCACCATCACCATCATCATCATCATCATCATCATCACCATCATCACCATCACCTTCACCTTCACCACCATCATCACCATCAACTTCACCATCACCATCATCATCATCATCATCATCATCACCATCACCTTCACCATCACCATCATCATCATCATCATCATCACCATCATCATCATCATCACCATCACCTTCACCATCACCATCATCATCATCATCACCATCATCACCATCACCTTCACCATCACCATCATCATCATCATCATCATCACCATCATCACCATCACCTTCACCATCACCATCATCATCATCATCATCCCAATGTCATGATGTAGAATAGACAGTGTCACTTGACATTTAATTAGACCACAACTTAGTTTATTGAGTCAGTCTTATTAGATTTGTGCTGCATTTCCATTTTTTTCCTCTCAGACTGTAATTAGTCTGTTCTTCTTCAGTTTGTCTGGTTTTGGCTGACTAATAGACTTTTACTTATATAAAGAATTTGTGTTTAGGTTCCCATTACCAAGACCTTCTTTATTCTGGCACGCTGTGAAGACTCTTATGAAGGATTTTTTCCTTCTTGTTTGCTTCTTGTGCTTCTTGTCTGAACAGTTGAGACCGAGCTGAAATCGGTGTTTGTGGTAAAACTACAGAGAGGGGCGCCGGCCTTGGTGAAAGGTTCAGTCTTGATGAAACTCACAATAACAGCATTGCAATGATTTTTATTAAAGATGCTTTTTATTTATGTTTTGGCTGCTGGTGGTCAGATGGAAGAAACAGTGTGAAGAGCTTTTTCTTTTATCGGTTGTGTAAATGATCAGAGGTCACAGAGAAGAAGGTTGCATGGAGATTTAAAAGACCAACAACCTGAGGCTCGTTTTCGCTTTCAGGACCCAACACTTCACTTTTCCAAGTCTGGTATTTCACTGAGGTTCAAAAGAATATAGAATAGAAGTACTTTATTAATCCCAACTTGGGAAATTTAGTCAATTAATGAAGAGAAAAGATGAAGGAAACCATCGTTAGAAGTGCGTTGCTTCTCCCAACACTCCGCTGATTTTCACAGCAGCTTCCAGAGCTTGTAAAGCAGGAAGTAGGCTTCTGCTAAATCTCTTAATGTTTCATATTTTTATGGGTTGTTGTTGTTGCTTGTATTTGTGTTTTTAATTATAACCATCATAAAATATCAGAGATGATCATTTTATTGCTCTGATTTTGTAGCTTTTTAGTCACGGTCGACATTTACTCTCCTTATTCCTTCTGGAGCTTTGTCAAGCTGCATTTCCGTTCATTTTTTTGCTAAATAAAAATATTTCTACGCTTCGACAAACAACATTAAGTTGTTTGTGAAAATCTTGTAAAATCTCATCCGGCTGACGGGATTTTATGAGAATTGCGGCTTATACAAGGTAGCCACGTTGCGTTATTTTGGGGTTTTCTACTTGCTGCGGCTTTTCATGCTTTTCTTTGTCATTTTCTCTCCCTAAACTCTGAAATTTGCTGTTGTTTGCTCCGTACCGCGCCATCTTTACTGGAAATGAACTTGTTACGACCCCTCCATATCACGACCGGGGACACAGAAATGCACAAAAAGTGTTTCCAGTGCACTTTTGTGATATCTTTCTCTATCGAAATATCTGGAAAAACCACCTCATGAAAGTGTAAAAACTATTTAGTGATATTTAAGACTTTTTTTTTTTTTTTCTTTTGGAAATGTAGGTGTTTTGCAATTTTTTAGTTGCGACATTTTGTTTTTGCACAATTGTAGGTGTAATGGAAACGCAACTAGAGTCATCAATTGCGTACACGTCTTTCACACAGCTGTGTGAATCTGAATGTTGTGTTCAGTAAAAGCGGAGAAACTTGAAATTGACAGATTCTGCGGAAGTTTAACACTAATGCAAACTGATCCATCATAAACATCGATCTGAAGTGATCAGAACTTTCTGCCAAACTGGCTGCTTTGTGGGAGAAAAGCAGGAGCTTTGGTCAATGTGGTGGAAATGGAAGGAATCTAGAAAGGAAACAATTGAAATAGTGATCAAACACAATTTGATCACATTTAAGCATTATATTTATGTTGTAGCCTCATTGCAATGCTGTAGATGGTGTCTGTGTATGAAGCTGGAACAATGAGAAAGACATCCAAGCAAGTGCTGTATGCAAAAACACACCTCATGCACATGTTTTCCTCCCAATTGCGAAATGAAAATGAAAAATACTTTATTAATCCCCAAAGGGAAATTCAATATTGTAGTATATAATAATAATTAACTAGAGGAGGTCTTATTCCAGAGGCTGATGGCTGCTGGCAGGAATGATCTTCTGTATCTTTCAGTCTTGCATCGGACCTGAAGAAGCCTCTCACTGAACACACTTTGTTGTTTCATCACTGTGTTGTGGAGAGGGTGTGAAGAATCCTCCATCATCTTCATCAGCTTGTGCAGCATTCTTCTTTGGACAATCAGCTTCAGCGGCTCCAGAGTTACTCCAAGCACAGAAGCAGCTTTCTGGATCAGTTTGTTGATTCTCTTCAAGTCTCTGGTTCTGATGCTACTACCCCAGCACATATTATGGTTTTTTTGGACATTTTAGGCAAAGATATTGTTGTTGTTTACATGTTTTTCCCCATTATTTTAAAAGATTTCAGTTGAGGGCACGATGAATGATTACCAGCTTCACAGAATGTGGAAGTGAAACAAAAAAAGAAAACAAGTAGCTGTGCCAAAAGGGCAAAAATAAAGTCTAAAAATGCAAATAATGTAAAATAAATAAAAATGATAAGAAGACCAAAAGGTCTCATATTATAAATGTTTCTAACAGTTTCATATGGGTGTCAGAAGTTCAACAACATCGTTTTCAAAGTATTTTAACCTCAAATTCAGCTTTGGTCCTTAATTTCATAGTGATGGCACAGAGGCAACAGAATTTTATTTAATATCTGGGCCCCATACTCAGGCTATGGAGATACATATGACTGTTATATACACCTTTACAAAAGGTGAAAAGAGCTCCGATTGGTTAGCCAATGATCTTGGATCACACCTGGACTGTGTTTTGAAGGCCGGCCTGGTTTTAAAGGTGGATTTGGTTTAATTGGTTAAAATGATTAATTGTAAACTTTCCAGCTAAATGATTATCAGACTGTTCAGTAAATAATCCACTGCGATCGTTCATTAACCTACAAATATTCCTGCAACTGGGCCACGCTGCAACACAGGTACTTTCACTTTGGATTCTGTATGTATATTCTAGTGCCAGATAATTTAAAGGCAAGCTTTTACTTCTTTATTTATTTCAGTGAAGAATCCATTAGTCTTTTATCTATTTATTTGCACAAACAAATAGAACCACAGTCTGAAAAGCAACTAAAAGAGAAAAAAGAAACAAAACTTTAGGAACTGTGTTTTCTTTTGTAACTCCCCCACCCACTAAGGGGCGGTATTACATCTTGTGATGTTTGTAGCAGGTGACTTAAGGGCCATGATTTAGTTGCACACAAGCAACAACCTCTGGCGGTAAAAGCGAAGCCTATGTGGAAGAGCATAAAACTGCAGTTCCCCCTTCATCCACTAGGGGCTGCAAAACAGAGCAAATCCCCATAGACTCCCATGGGGCGTGTCCTTTTGGTTAACAGGTACAGATATCCCGCTTCAAGTCAGACTAATGTAGAACAACCGCGGTTTTTAGCCGGTTAACAACGTGACTTACCTCCATTAGCTGGTTAGCTCCTTTATCTCTGGGTTAGCTTTTAGCTACAGAAAGCTCGGAGTTCGCTCGATGTCAATCATCCACCATGACGCTCACAGCTCCCCTCTCAGCTCCACCTCTTTGCCCATATTTGTATTTTCCAGGCGAGACGACACGCATGCCTCTGCCAAGATGGCGATGGTAGGAACCGCCCACCGAGCTTCAATTCAGCTCTTCAGAAACCTACGGGTGACGTCACGGAGACTCCGTCCATCTCTTTATATACAGTCTATGGTTGCACAGGTGTTGTTTTCTACTGTGCTTTCAATAGACCCCCTTTTTACTCCATTTCAGGAATTTATGCTTTATGAAACACAAACTACTGCGATGGACTGGCGAGCTGTCCAGGGTGTATCCTGCCTGTCGCCCAAAGCCAGCTGGGATAGGCTCCAGCTTCCCCGCGACCCTGAATTGGAATAAGCGGTTTGGAAAATGAATGAATGAATGAAACACATTAATGGACAAGAGAGAAAATTAATACTGTACAAACTTGATCTTGCAACAGCAGAGAGGAGTGGTCACTGTTTGGAGGAAGTACACGTACTAAACTCAGCAAGTTATTGGCAACCAGAAGCACCTTGTGGATGTGGATTGCTACAAAAACCTTCCTGTGAGATAATCATTCCAATTGTCATTGTAGATTCAATATCCAGAATAAGAAACAAGAAATTTCATTAAAAATAGGCAAAAAATATGCAGATGTCAGTCTCCTACAAGGAAACAAACTGGTCTGACACTAAACCGTCATGATTTCATTGTTCAGATGATAATTTAATTTTCAGTGACATGGAGCTGCAGATAAATCTTTGCATTTAAGTTTGAAAAGTGCTGACTCCTGCAGCCTCATTGCATCTCTGCCTTTTCAACTAGAAGTCTTTGTTTCCTGTTATTTTCAGTAAACAGGTCTGTAAAGAATGGAGATTATGCTGTAAATGACAACCTCTTTACTCCAGCTGGACTTGAACTGAATTTATGCCTCTTCATAAAATGTAAACAGTCCGAACAGACAAATATGCATTTTTATTCCCACCTGTCACTCTAAAAACCCACTTATGATCAATGCAGATGATGGCTACGCAGACAGATGGACATTTTTGTCTGTCTCCTCCATCGGTTACATGCATAATTTGGTCCATTTTCAAGCGGCTTAGCTGTATGTCCCTTGATGCACAAAACTGGGCAATATCAGTAGAAACAGCAGGGGGCAGTGTTGAGTTGTATAGCTGTTATGGAACCGGCGAAAGGAACAAGCCAGAGAAGAAGAGGAACATGACGACATGGAAACCACCAAAAGAAAAGTACCAAAGAAGACGCAGAAGTTCAGAACAACAAGAAAAACATTGTGTTTTTATTCTTCTTTTCGTCTGGTGTTTTAGGACAGCTGTCTATGTAACGGAGCATTACCGCTACCAACCAGAGTCAAAATGCAGAAATGAATTCCAAACTGAACATTGCCGCTACCAATGAACTGATTAAACAACTATGGCAACTTCCATGAGAAGATGGAAACATAAGGGTGGCGACATATGACAACAAACATCCTCATTTACGTACGTAAGGAAACATAACGCTAGGGGTAGGTAATGTTGGGGAGCTAGCAAGATGTGAAAGTGGCGTCCTGTCTTGGCTCCTCCCCCTCTGGTTTTGCTCCATGCGTGATCCAAGGCTTTTTCCCTACCTCTGCAAAGGAGGTTATGTTTTTACCATCGTTTATCTGTTTGTGTTCAAGATAACTCAAAAAGTTATGAATGGATTTTAATGACATTTTCCTGAGTTGTTGGAAATGTGAAAAGGAAGAACCGATTTAATTTTGGTGGTGATCCGGATCACCGTTTGGATTAAGACACTTTTTAAATGCTGTGGAGGAGGTTTGCTCTCTCCAAGTGCTTTTCTAGTTTGCAGCTTTTTCCACCAATGATTTTCTCTTTCTTGGCTGATTAGCGGTAGAAGGCAAAAAAAAACGAGCCAGGTCGGGAAATCCTTCCGGCATTTTCTCAGCATGAAGAAGTTCACAAAATATAAGAAATGAACAACTTCAATTCGGCCCGAACGTTTGGATTGGTCAGAGTTTTTACAGATTTACAGTAAACAGAAGGGTCTAACTATATTTCTTAATTGTTCATGATTACAGAATGTATGGACTACTATCAGGACGAAAAACCACTACACCCAGAGTAAAAATAATGTCTCTGAGCAAGTCTACCCCAGCTTTAATTGCAGCTGCGCCTGCATGTAACACCACCAGTATGTGACTGAAAGTTTTTTTCTTAAAGCTCAAGTTTTCACAACCCAGCGACCCTGAATTGGATTAAGCCATTACGAAACTGAATGAATGAATGAATGAAGTTTCAACTAATTAACAACAACAAATTATGCCATTATTAAAGAAAGCACTTGCTAGCCTTGTTTAGTTCAAATCTTAGCATGATGCTGAGCTCTGTTTTTGTTGTTGAGTTACCTCTGAAAAGAAAAAAAAAAAGCTCAGTATTTTGAGTTATTATCATAAATGAAGATAGAAAAGTTTAAATAATCATCACTCTGTCTGTTTGAGAGGGCATGGAGGTCCAGAAGAGGTGCAATAAATATAAACAATCAAAAAGAGAACAACAGATTCAGGGACAGAAGAAGTGACTCTTTCCACAAGTAGCTTTGATTCAGAAAAACAAAGCCATCGGGTCCAGACAGATGACTGAACAGCTGCTCATGAGATAGTTTTGGTGCACAGAACAACGCATTTCAACCCTTTTTTGTGGCAGTCACGAAGGGAAAGACAGCTCAAATAAATTTGGAGCTTTTAAGGAGTAAACAAAGAGTTTGATCCTTTAAAGTGTTTCCATCTTGTTGGATTTCACTATAAACATCCAATTCTCTCTTGGGCTATTCGACTTTATTCTACATAAAAGTAAAACTACAGAGCAAATCATATCCTGGATAAATCAGTCTGCACAGCAGAGACGTGATAATTATATTAATTAGTGCTGCAACAGGCTGTTCTGTAGTTAGTTTCCTCACAGCAAGAAGATTCCTGGTTGAAACTTCGCTGGAGTCTTCTATAAGTAGACGTTGCATGGTAATTGGTGAATCTATATGGGCTGTTAAAGTGAGTATGAATGACCAAAGACAGGATCATTTAGTAATATACAAAATGTATAGATGAACAGAGCTGCAAAGAGGCTGATACAAGGTGAATTTAGTTATGGTTTGTTGCTGTTTTATTCAAACTGTTAGCATGTATGTATTTGTATTGAGATGAACTCATCAAAACCACCATTTGGACATGGCAATGTGTCTGCAGTAATGCTACAATAAATGTTTTAACGTCTTGTCATCATAATTTTACTACTGACTGAAAGGGGCAACTTTTTATGTCATCTCTTGAGGGCTAAGCCCCCCTGACTTTCGCACCTTAGAGACGTCCTTGGATAAGCGCCCTGAATCCTGAAGTCGGTTAGTCTTAGGTAGCCTGCAGAGAAAACATGACATAAAAATATGAACAGCTTAAAAACTTTTGCCACATCCCTCCTAACTCATTGTGTAATATCTGGGGAGTTGTGCACAATATATTGCGCGGATTTGTCTCGTGTGATCGCTCCCTGGCAGACTCAGGTGTGGACAGAACACGCCCAGAGCGCGTGAAACTGTTTTCATCAGCCTAAAAAACCAGAAGCTGTCGCAGTCAGGGAATGCTCGGGTTGGGTACTACGGCTGAAGTCCTCTTGGTGACGCTCTGCTGACATCACTCTGATATTCCCCACTCAGCTCCACGCATCACCCACACGGAGCTCCGCCGACTCTCACACACTCCCTCCTCACTTTAGTTTCCGCTCTCTGCGGTCACACCGAAGCCTCGGACACACACTGCCGCGGGCTACCTGCGTTCTGCGGCCGGGACACAGCAGGGAGGGGTCGGACTCTTCCTGTCATCAGAGGACGGAGACGGGAAAGTGCGCGCGGTCCGGATTCAGGAGGAGGACACGCAGAGAAGACACCAGACGCTGCAACTTCCCTCATTTCAGCCCCAAACATCTCAGCTGAGCTCCTAAAGTTTCCTGAGGGGTCGGGAAGGGAATAAGGTGGAGTCCAGCTGCGGAACATCATCACGCTGTTGTGGATTTTAGCGTCCACCTTGTCTGCTGCTGACAGGAATGGCGACAGCTAACGTCGCGCGCCGCCGGATGTCTCCGGTGACAAACGCATGGCTGGTGGCAGCTGCAATCATCCTTTCAGCCCAAGGTAAGGTGAAATGAAGCCGAGCCGCGTGGAGCGGCACCGGGAAGCTCCGCGTGCCCGGAGCACGGGCTGCGCGCGGCGCCGCGCCGTGTCACGTCTCCGTCCTCTGTCTGCTGCTGTTTGTCTGACTTAGACCTGTTGTAAAAGTTTATTGTCCGGACTCCCAACCAGACTGGTGTGTCAGTTGTCAAACAACAACTCTGGCCATGATAAGGAGAGGTGTGGCTCTCCGTGCGCGCGTGCAGATTTTTTTTTGTCCAGATTCCACGCAGCTTCGGTCGGCAGGTGACTGTTCAGGAAACCTAATCCTGCCCGAGCCTTTACAAACCCTTCCTACACGACTGACCTGTAATCTGTGTTTACCTGCTGGAAAGTGTGCAGTGAAAATAGGGCGCAATCACGCGCGCAGGTCTGATTCACGCGCGCAGGTCTGATTACTAACCATTAGAGTAATGCCAGCAATTAGTCGCCATTCTCCAGCGTGACGCGGAGAGAGTCACCTCTCTGTGGAGGGAATGAGTGGCTTGGCCCCTGCTTTCCAACACCGCATACAAGCTTGTCAAGAGCCCTCAATGAAAACTATTTTTAATAACTGCAGGATGAATGACAGGAAAAAAAATAGATTGTGGAACCAAACAACGCGTCCTCAATGCAAAGATTCGTCTGAAGAGGAAAAATGCCATCAGATATGACATTGCTGCAGTTACAAGAGCTTGACATCTGATTTTAAAAGAGCAATTGATGCCCAAAAAAAAAAAAAATGGTCAAAATGCTCCTTTCAGTCAATTAACATATTTTAAAACGTTTATTCTGTGTTGGAGTGAATCTACAGGCAGAAAAACACAAAATGCTGCAAAATTTTACACTGAAATGATTAAAAAAGTTAAAAAAAAAAAAAAATCTACCAAAGGGCAGGAGGAGAGTTGTCTGATTTAATCCAGCGCTGACTGATATGAGCAGCCTGCTTGCTGCTAAGCTTCACTGTAAACCTACCGCTATGTGAAGCAAACCCAATTCAGCACAGTTGAAAAGGCATCAGAGTACCAGTGTTTGTGTTCATTTTGATCTCTGCAGAATGTAAAATGAGTTTATTCCAATCACAGCAATGTGACATCCATTCAGAAAGGCTTCATATCTTCTTACACTGATAATAAATAGTTATAAACATGTTGACTTACAGTTATTAGTTCACTGCATGAATAACCAGAGTATCTCCCTCTGAGATTAGACTGTTCGATATGGAGATAATCAGTCTCAAATAGCATGTTACATCAACTAATATGCCTCAATTAAATCCATTTTTCCCTTTCTGCCCCCCCCCCCCCCCCCCCCCCCCCCCCCCGCCGAGACGAGTTGGAGCATTTGGAGCAGTCTGGCTGGTGGTGATGGGAAGTCTTCTAACCTGACCTGTCAGCATGAATCTGTCAGCCTATTGTTTTCACCTGGGTGTAACTAGTATCATCTGTCAGAGCTGTCCCCAAATTGTCACCAAGGAAAAGGAAGATGGGTCATAATGGAGCTGGGAGAGATGTCATCTCATCCTCAGAGACATGCCTCCCAGATCAAAGCAAATGGGAGGGCAAGTTATTCCAAGGCCTCCGCTCTGCATTCAGCTGGTGCCGTCGCTGACACTTTGAACTGTAATTTTCGCTGTTTTCAGTGGGTGTAGAAGGCAGGAGGAAGCTTTAGCCTTGATGGGAATTAGCTCCATGTTGACTTCCTGTCTCCTGCTGCGTCTTTGGAGCGGCGTTGGGAGCGCCAGAGCTGGAAAAGGCCAGTGTGACAATGAGCGCCGTGGAGCTGGAGACCTCGGCGCTTGAAGGCATGAAGCGGAGGTCGGTGTGTGGGGGTGACAGCCCCCTCAGCCGAGACGATGCTGCATCCGGTCTGCATTGTTAGAGAGCTGTCAGATTGTCGTGACAGGATCCCCACAGGTTATGAATTAATTTGAATGTGCAACAACACAACTGTCTTGTTGGAGGAAAAAGCACCACAGTCACATTGTGGTGACTTCAGAACTGCCTGGATGCAAACATGGATCTTCCACTTTCTGCTCTTCCTCCGGCTTTTAAGCCCAGTCTGTGACCACCTGCGTGTTTGTCTGGTTATGCAGTTATGTGGAAAACCAACCGGTGCTCTGCAACAGGTGTCATCGGCCGCACAGAAACCGTAACGTTAACAGAACCATGTCAACCTTGAGTGGGAAAAAAAAACCTAAATAGAGTTGAGAAGATATCATTCTGCAGCAATGATAATTAAGTCACTTCAGGTGCCCCCCTCTCCTCTGAGACCCGTCTCTACAGGCTCGATCCTGTGCTGAAATGTCAATGATGATGAGTCCCCTTGACGGCTCGGTGGAGACGAAGGGCTGATTAGCTTATCACTTGGAGAGCAGGCGGCCGATGATTATCGCTCACAGAGCAGCGCGGCCTGATTATCGAGAGCCCTTATTAATGACTCACAGTCTGCTTTGCATCGCACCATGTTGTTTGCATATTTAGCCGGCTCTGGTTCCGATCTACTGATGCGTCTCTCCCATTCAGGAATCTCGGCTGGAGCCTTTTCTGTTGGGATCCTCCTCTTATGTTTCCCCCACAGCCCGATGACCGAAGCTGAATGTGGGTTTAAACGTGTGTGCCTGGTTGTAGGATTCTCCATTAGCCCTGTGATGGAGCGATGGCCTGTCCAGTGTCCTCTTGCTCTCACTCCGATAGGCTGAAGCCTTCTGCAGCCCCGAGCAGAAAGAAGCAGGTACAGAGAATAGATAAAGGATAAAGGAATGGAAACCAAGGCAGAAGATGGCTTATTTCAAAGAAGAAGAAGTAATCAATAGCCAACTTTATTAGGTTGGAGCATGAAATCTGAAACAAACCCAAAGGCACGTTCAGCCTCCGAGAGAGGAAGATGTTTTATAGTAACGCAACAGCTGATGCATTTTAAATGTAAACACCCAGAAAAATATCCGCTGCAGACATAATTTATTTGTTCTGGGGTTTGGGAGTGGATTAGGATTCCCTGGGAGGAGCTGAAAATGTAGCAACGAGGGGGGAGGAAGGAAATCTGGACCGTGTTTCTTGGCCTGCTACCATCACAACCTGTGTCTGGATGCATGCCAGAGGAAGGGGAGCTGGATGGATGGAGAAGCAGGCAGTTTTTACTGCTGTAATTAAAATTAATAAACAAGTGAAGGTTTAAGAAAGGCACATTTGAGCTGCCCGGTCCGGCCAAGCGTGTGCCGTGACTGTAAATGATGTTTTAGTTGATTAATTACTGGACGAAACCCAGAGGCAGAATATTTGTCATCATTTCTAAAGCAGCTTGTTTAAACATGCCAATAATGTTCTCCCTTTAGTGAACACTTTTGATAAATCATATTTGGAAGCTGTTGGAGCTGCATCCGGAGGTAAATATGAAACCGACTCGGAGCTTTTGTGGCTGGAAGGACAAAGACTAAGATCCCTTCCAGTGTCGTGGTCGACGACCTACTGCAGAGACCCATAATGAGGGGTCGGTTGTCCTATATCTGTGGAAAAAAAAATGGAAGAGAATGGCGAAATGAAGGTGCCATGAGGAGGACATGTCTCTAAAAGCAGGGCTTCATCCAGCAGCATCATGGAGCAGCTGCATGTCCATTTGGAAACCCTTCATGATGCGAACAATTCCATTAAATCCAGTTTTACTCGTGTTGCGCCGGTTCGTGACAAATCCATCTCAAGGCTCTTTAAAGACACATCCAGTTCAATTATAATACAATCCAATTCATTATAATCCAATTACAGCAAATCCATTGTATGGTCCACATTAGTCCAGTTTATAATAACCACTAAAAATCGTTTCCCGCCATGGAAACCGGCAGATACACAACGCTTTGTTTGGCGGGAAAGCTTTAAAACACTTGACCTATAGACGATAAATCTCTGAAAATGTAATAAAAATTCTTTTGATTAACACTAATTAAGACCAAACAGGGACCCACCACTTTATATAACCAAGCTGGGGTTGTACTGGGAGCAGAAATAAGTAGATTGGGGCTCTGACGTGCAATGTGAGACTCAAATGTCAATGGCTGTTCATGGTGAGGCCCGCAGCAACAATCATCCCCTGGAGATCGCACCATTGATGCTAATTGAGAGTGTATGAATGAGTCACATTAACACAAACTCCACAGTGATGCTGGGGGCCCAAAGAATTAAGGTCAGTTTGTTTTATCTTTGTCTGAGCTGTCATGTGCGGAGATGTTTTTCTGCGCGTTGAGGAAAATCCGTTTTCTCTCTTCAGAGTCGCTGACAAGCTCGCACAGTTTCATCGCAGTGTCGCTGTTCTCTACCTTCTGAATTCCGTCTTCGGCTGTTGTTATTGATCGCAGGTTTATGATGTAAATGAATTCCCACAAACAATCGGACTTTTCATGGCAGAATGTTGCATAACAACGTAGCGATGCTTCTGATGCTCTTCGTCCTGCTGGAGCTCCTCCGGCCGGAGGAGCAGGTCACTCTAAGAGATCTTGAGCCGGTTGCCATGGATACAGCTTTTTGTGGCGGTGTAGATTTCACATCCCTTTGTTGTGCATCCATGTGTGTTGTTTGTAGGTCTGGTTTGGTTTGTCAGGAGGCGGTAGCTGCTTTTTAGTGAAAAGATGAGACGCTTCATCAAGTGCAGCTCGCTGGAAGTCCAGGATTTCATTCATCACTCCATGAGTCGGCGCTTGGTCAGCATTTTCTCCCCTGTTTTTCAATTTTTCTGCTTGAGGAAATGGGTTACTAAGCACACATTGCTGGGAATTAAGCATATCGTGGCGAACACCTTGGCATTCCTTTGTGACTCTTCAGCAAACAGGTGTCGGTGAGGAGGGATTAGAGGGCGAGCAACAGGAGCGGGGCCATGAATCACAGCGGTGGCCAGAGGAAACTTTCTTCGCTTCTCACCGTTCAGTCCTCTCTCTCTCTGCATCATGAGCGCCTTTGCAGACCTCCTAATGCACACATAAGCATGCATACACAAACACAATCGATGTGGCCCCCCCCCCTCCGGAGTTTGACTTTTACCACCACGCAGAGTAAAAAGAAATTCCAGGCAGGCTTTCATACCCGACTCCTTTCTCTTTTTTTTAAAATTTTCTCATTCTTGTATTCATCTCTTCTTACCCCCCCCAGTCTCATTCTCTCGCCCTCTATTTCACACTCATTCTTTAGCTCACGACCCTGTTTCGAGCCAGCCGAGCTGGCTGCTGCTCCATGCCGGCTCCCGAGTGGGGGCCCTTTTGTTGGAACAGCTTTTGGTGGAATTAAAAAGGGTGCCAGCCTTTCCTCCCCCGACTCCCACCCCTCCCTTTCCTCTGCATCCATGCTGCCGCTCTCAGTTCTTCCAGGCCTCATTGTTTGGAAAGGGAGGGAGCTCAAACTGAAAAGTGTAAAACTGTTTAAGTCACCAGCTCCACAGACCACCGGGAGTCTAGCCTTCCTCCTCCTCCTCCTCTCCTGTTTCCTCTCCTGATGAAGCTCTACGGTGACAAAATGGAAATTGCTTTTCCCGTCTGTGTGGGAGTGCAGCGCTGGATCGTGCCGCGACGTGACTTTGTGACATTTCCCGTTGCATCCACGTGGGCGAGAAACAAGCGCAGGAACGTGTGTTCGCTTCGCTTGCATCATTACGGCGCCTCCAGCAGGACTTTTCCACCAGATAAAGGAGGGAACATGGGACAGCTTAGCGTAAAGCGTGTCACAGTTCCTGAAATTGGCAGTTTTAAAACTCATTACTGTACAATGATGCAAACTGCAGATGAAAAGACAATAAAGGATGCCGCACAAGCGCTAATGAATGTTAGCCACTTAAAATGCTAACAGTGTTCATTAATAAGATGCAGCAGATCCTCCTTCACCTGCCACCAAAGCATCACAGCGTTGGGATTTTATGTTGCAGTAAGAACAGAATCACCTAAACCAAGAACTTTAACAATATGATGCAGTAAAATGGGGGATTTTCAACGTTTTTCTTTAAGTTTATCATTTCTTCCAAGTGAGACGTTGAAGCTTGTGGCTGGGAGTCGGGAGATGTGGGAAATAAAATCTTTATTTTTCAATAACCCAAAATCTTTCAGTGGAAAAACACTAAGTAAACTTGACAGACTCCAAACTAGCGCTGGGAACAAGATGACAACGGGGACCTGGCACCAAACCGATATTTACACTCAGGGATTACAAATGAGGAACGACAGTGGCAGTAAGCGTCTGAAAGAGAACAGGCTGGACCATGTTGGTAAATGGGGAAGCATGGGATGCATTTTGCACACACGGAACACACCAATCCTAACATGTAGGCTCCAAAACCTACTCAGCATAGCAACGTTACGAATAAGACATGACTTACTGCTGTTTTCTGGAGAGAACGTGGAGACAACCATTTCTGTTGTCTACGCTGCTGCAGGTGAATTTACCGACGCAGTAAATTCATAAATCTAGATTCCAATAAAATCTCCGCTGTGTCAGCTTCGTTCTGAGGTCAGGATCCCACAAACAGCTCTTGTGGTTGTGGAGAGACGTCGTCGCAGACGGGAGGCAGAAAGAAAAGGGGGTCAGACTCCCAGCTCCAAAGATCTTTCCTGCTTTTAGATGTTTCCCTGCTTCAACTCCAATGACTTAAATGAACATTGTGCAGAACTTTACAACAAGTTGTTGCATTTGATGTGAATCAGGTGTGTTGGAGCAGGAAAGCACCTGAAATCTGGGGGACACCGTTGCTCTACGGAAAGCTATAGTCAGTCCCACCCAGGTTTTCAATGTATCCCTGCTCCAGCGCACTTGTCTTAATGTATGAGTCACCATGCAGGACTTCAGACTGTTGGATCTATGTAATGTGGGTCAGGTGAGCTGGAGCAGGGATACATTGAAAGGCCTCAAAACCCAGGAAGTAAAACATCATCTAAACATGAAATAGGAGTAAAAAGCAGAACCAAAGACAAGAAACTTCAACCAGAATGGAGCAGAAAAGCACAGAGCAGATAAAAGAAAGAAAACATGGAGACTAAACAGACGAGAAGATGTGAAGCTTCCGCGAGAGCCGCAGCCAGCTGGAAAACTAAAGACCTGAAACTTTACTAACAAGACCATAATGCCAGAAATAAAATCCAAATCAAACACCAAGCACCTCATGGAGGTGACCTAGAGGTCAGAACGAAGCAACAAACAACTGGAGGTAAAATAAAATACAGCCAACGCTAACGGAGCAGGACATAAAAACACACAGCTGAAAAATCTTAATCTATGACTTCATATTGCACAAACTTTTAGCAATATTTCTAATTTTATGAGAATATAAATATTATAATAGACCTATTTAAGCGAGTGTTGCTTCCTAGTCCACATTACTGTTTACAGTGACCGACTTTACAACGTCTTTAAAAACTACAAATATTTTACATTTTGTAGTCAAAATAAAGAAAAATCAAGTGAAATCTCACAGAAATAAATAATTCCTTTATTGTTTTGCTCATAAACTCTAACTGACACCTCAATAAGGACTTTTTAATCACAAATATTTAGATTCCGCCAGGCGTTGTCCACGCTCCGGCCACGTCCTCCGTCGCTCCACCGATGCCTTTCTTCGCTGCCGGTTTGAAAACTGCTCATATCCTCTCGTAATCGAGGTGATTAGATTGAAAGTGAAACCTTTTTTCACGGCTGTGAACGTACTGAGCCCACAGCCTGTTAGATAAAAAGTCAATTTCCTGTCCCGGCTAGAAAGGCCAAACCATTGTCAATTGTTTTTAAATTGTGACCGCTCTATTTCTAGAGCCCATTCTTCAGCCTTTAGTGGCAGATTTGTAGCGCCATGCAGCGTCACTTAATAGGTACAGAACGACTTTCACCATCAAATCTCCTCAGAGCTTCATTTCCTCATTTTTAATTATTGTGGATGACTGCTGCATTTATGACGTCCTAGAATAAAATGAGAAAATATCTTCTCATAACATCAATACTCTTTAAACTTCCATCCAAACGAACGATCAAAATGACGTCTTTACAGCTTTGTAGCCGCTTTAAAAGTGTTTAAATGCAATGAAATGAAAAATGCTTCATTAATCTCAGAGGGGAACTGTAATTCATCAGGCCCAGTTGGTGCTGATCATTCAGAGAAACAAAGTGGGGAAAGACAAAAATCTCATTTGTTTTTGGAGGAAATAAAGAAACGCGACACCTCCGCTGACGTAATGCAAATGGAATTGGAAAAGGATGGAGACGGGATTGATTTATCCCTGCTCCCCTCTCCATAAATAAGTGTCCAGTTCTCTGCAGCCTGGAGGCTGTTACCAGCAAGATGTGGAGGTCAGCAGATAGCCGACAGAGAGAGAGAGAGAGAGAGAGAGAGAGAGAGAGAGAGAGAGGGGCTCGGTCTGTATTGATGAAATGTTAAAGTAGAACAGGGCTAAAGACAAGGATTTGTGTGTGGCTGACAGTTTGGATGTTGTCTCACCTCTGGTTGCTTAGATATTGATGCTCAAATTGACTGCATCTCCTCTGTGTGTGTGTGTGTGTGTGTGTGTGTGTGTGTGTGTGTGTGTGTGTGTGGATAGCAGTGATCGTCTGCAGCCAGTTTGACAGCAAACCTTCTCATTTGCATAATACAACATCTCTTTTGCTTATCCTGTTTACATGTGACTGCTGTTCTCAGCGGAGCTTTTTCACATGAGTCACATGCACGTTAGAAGAGAATATCGGTGTCATTTAAAGTTCCAGCCCATTTAGCAGCACATTTTACCCCCATTCATTTTCAAACGCTTGCCAGATGTAATTAAATCATTTTTTTTGTCATTTTTCAATACACAGGCCTCGGTTGTTTCAATCCTGGCTGCAAATGAATGGCTTTCTTGGCAGACAAAGCAGCTGCATGTTGAATAAAAATAAAAAAAAAAAAATAGACACGAATGTGACAGTTAAGTTTGTCAGGCAGCATGTTTCTGGAATTCTTTCCTGGCACAGGCTTGCATATCTTCTGCAGCTGTCAAGTGACCGACAGGAACCAGTCGGTGTTTTAAAATAACAACGGGACATGGGTTCCTGTCGGCCTTCATTAGGAGACCCTGACATGTTCTCTGCACCAGCGAGACGTCATTACAAATACCAGAACCTGAAGCGGAAGACCAGCATCAGACATGTTCTGAATCTCTACCTGGATGAATGTGTTTATTACCTGGCCATGTGCCCTGATTCCCATTCCAGCCATCTCTCTGCTGAAAGAGAGGCTTCTTCTGCAAATGTATGTGATCATCAGCAACTGGAGGTTTTATGTCTGGAAAGATGTGAATGTTCTGGCATGAGGAGGTTCATTTTACTGGGGAACCAGAGAGGACTCCATTCATGGTGAAAGACTCCTCGTTTCTACTCCAACACATCAACTACGCCTTCCATTCCTGCCTTTTCCTTTTATACTGTGCAGAGTCTGCATGTCACTCACCAAACTGTCTAAATAAGGCTGAAAAAGTCCAAACAAAGCCATAAATCCAAGTTAATAATGCCATATCACACATAATGCCATATCCAGGTGTCATGGTTCATGCATGTAAATGAGAGTGTGCATGTCTTCATGCACGATTAGTTGCCCTTGCTCTTTATTCCACCTCTCGGCATGCAGGATTGGTTGCCCTTGCTCTTTATTCCACCTCTCGGCATGCAGGATTGGTTGCCCTTGCTCTTTATTCCACCTCTCGGCATGCAGGATTGGTTGCCCTTGCTCTTTATTCCACCTCTCGGCATGCAGGATTGGTTGCCCTTGCTCTTTATTCCACCTCTCGGCATGCAGGATTGGTTGCCCTTGCTCTTTATTCCACCTCTCGGCATGCAGGATTGGTTGCCCTTGCTCTTTATTCCACCTCTCGGCATGCAGGATTGGTTGCCCTTGCTCTTTATTCCACCTCTCGGCATGCACGATTGTCCCGGCGCTCCAGTAAAGCTATGGAAATAATCTGCAGCAGGTTTATTCCTGAAGGCGGCTGTGATTTGTTGTGGGCTTGACGCCGCCGTGCACGTTGTCAAATATGTTTGACAAATATTAGCGCAGTGCAAATCAAGGTTTGGCCACATTTAGCAGGCTGTTGAGTGGGCGCTGATATTTGTTTAAACTGCCTTGAAAGTGAGTTTTGCTTCGGCGTTTATTTGACCTACTTCACATCGTGCCTTTTATTGCCAGCGTGCACGCCGAGGCTGGAAAGGCGAGCAAAGTGAAACCTTTTGTCACTTCAGATGAAAGTCCAAGCTGGAGAAATGTTTGTCTTTCAGGCCTCTGTGCCTCCCCCTCCATCCCTGCTGCAGGCGAGCATCATAAGGTTACGCTGGCTGCAAATTTATGACGCGTCCACGGGAAGAATATCGCTGCATGTTCTCCATTTAAATCCACTGTATCGTCGTCTTAGATGTTCACTTCATTCTGCCCTAATGTAGCCATAAATATCCAATAATTCTGCTCGCATCCTGCAGAAAACAAACAGGTTGCCCCCCCTCCCGGCCTCATCCTGGGTGCTGCTGCTAAACCTGATTAACTGCTTCCGCATCACTCACTAATTTCAGTGATGATTGAGAGATTCATTGACAGCTGCTGAATCTTTCCACCACCATGCCGTTAAATCCAAAAAGCAGAAAAGAAGAAGAAAGCTTCCAGAGAGAGGCGACTTTTTCTTCTCCTGCACAAAAAACATGAATGTTCTTCTCACATTATTTGGTTTTCCAGATGGAACCAGACATGCGGGCTTTCGGACCACCGATGAACCTTTTCATTTGCATGATAGAATTACGCAGCTCATTCACAGGCAGGATTTTCCCATTTTCCTCTTTAATAGTATATCATTGTCAAATGACTTGAGATATTGCCTGGTGCTTCTCGGCGGGCCCTGTGGGTCCTCGTCTCACAACTCGCTTTATTATTTCTCCTCCCTTCTTCTTTTGATGAGGGGGGAGGGCTTACCTGTCAGTCAGCCATGCGTATTTTTGACTGCTTCTTCTTATTTTTGTATAAGCGGATCCCGTCCAAGTCCTCTTCAATTAGACCAGATGAAGTGCAAAACAGATTAGCGAGGCGGCTGCTTGTAAATAGCTGCTGCTGAACATCTGTCATCCTCGCAGCCCCCATGTGTCTTTGTCGGCACGGCGAGGTTCACTGCATATGTGGAACTCTGATGCCAAAACAAAAATCTAGGTTTGTTGTGTCACTGTGTGTTCGGCGATTCAGGTTCTGGGAATAAACCTCCGCTGAGTCATGATGAGTAATTTTACAACAGAAAGGAGAAGGCAACGTTTCACTGGGAAACAGGATCCACTTTCGCACTAATGTGTGTATGTGTGTGTGTGTGTGTGTCTGTGTGTGTGTTTTCATACCTGGAGAGATATAAGCATGTGGCAGGTATGTTTGCACACATGTTTTGTCATGATAAAGCTGCAGGAACTGGTAGCGTCTGAAGAGGTCAGTCCTCCAGCAGACTGCTGCAGTGTTTTGGCTCCTGAGCTTCATTAGGGTCAAACTTCGCTGCTGAATTCATCTAATTAGACTTGTTTTCTTTTGCATGTGGGTGGATATGTGCCAGAAACTCCTGAACAGATGTTAATGTTTTACTGAACCTGTATGCAACCTGTAATCATGTATTCATATATATCACAGACTAACCATTTAAATGCTTCATAGCTTTAATAAAATCACTTCGTTTGGTTTCGCAATCAAATACAGAATAAAGCATGAGAATCCTAGAACTTAATCCAGTCCAATCCAGTTTTGCATTTAAAGACAACCTCAAATGTCCAAAGTGCTGTACAAAACAAGATAATAAACATAATAATAAACTCATGACATGAAGCATAAAAAAGGCACAAAGTGTCCAATAGATCATAAAAAATAAATCATAAAATCAACTTATAATGAGGCTGAAGAGAAATCCTCAGTTTGAAGAAGAGTCTGTGTAGGAAAGGCGTGCACTGTGTTTGTGATCTTAGAAGCCTTAATTATGTGCGGCAACTTCATATCATGCAACTATTGGTCAGAAAGATCCGTCATGATGTCATACGGGGCTGATTTTTCTGTCCATAAGAACATCTGCAGGTCAAGTAAAAAGTGGCATCTCTCTGAATGATGGCTGCAAGGCAAAAAGAATGTATTTTATCCTCGACCAAGTCTGTACATCACAAAGTAAAAGAGCCATTTGCAACATCATTGCTGAATATTGCAGCTAGCAAAGCAGTCAAGAGCGCAGAGCTCCACCAAGCAGCTCATCTCCACCCACACTATGGAAAATACCTTCCAGTTCACTCCGAAAATATAACGGGGTTTAAGTCGGACCAAGACCCGGTCTCAGAAAGCAAATCACTAAAATCCACCCAGAAGTTTCTACGTAAAGTTAAAGATGGACAGGTAAATGTGAGGAATAACAGTTATGATTACTTTGTCTCATGATGCTTATCTCAGGAGTTTTAGTGCTAGCTGCACAACACGTCACATCATCATCATCATCATCATCATAGCTGTAGAGCAAGCTCTAAGCGGAGCCTCCTTTTAGTGGAACGGAAACTGAGATATTGTTTAGATTTATATTGGAATAACATTATATATATATATGATTTATCATGCAATACCTTAGAAGGATCTTTTTCAACCCCAACTTGGTAGTTTTGATTCTGACTCTCCAATGTTGTTGCCTAAAGTGAACCAGGATGTGGCAGGGTTGGTAAACGTGACAAAAGGATGGATTTAGCACACAACCTGCAGCTGACAGCGAATGAAGGACTGACGGCATGTATACCTTCTGCTGTCTCTCCACCACGTATGTTTCAGTGTGGAAACTGCTGCTGCTTGTAGAGATGGTACTGTGGAGCAGTGATCCCTAACCCTGCTCCTCAAGACCCACAGTCCTGCAGGTATCTATGTTTCCCTGCTGCAACACACTTATTTCTACTGTCTGACAAACCTCAGTCTGCAGGACAGTGTGCGTAGAGGACCACAGTTGGAGATGCTGTTAGGGGTCATAAACGTAAAAATCCCGACACTTCTTCAGCTCCAACATTCTTCAAACAACCCTCCTCTTCAGACCGTTTCAGTCTTTATTCTGGACGTGCAACATTTTCTGCTGTGTGCTTCCTCCTCAGTCTGCAGACAGCCTGCGTTGGAGGGGAGTTTTATTCGCTGAGAGTCCGTCCATGCAGCAGAAGTTGGCAGTTTTCAGATTCAGACTCGTGTTCAGAGTGTTTCTGAGGCTTCAGGCGGAGACAGAAGTGGGTAAATAAAGGTTGAGATTAGACGTTTAGTCTGGACCGTTTGAACGAAGCGGCACTGAAGGCATCATGACAGAGAAGGTCCTCACAAAGGCGCTGAATGCACGCCAGTGTTTGAGTGCGCTCGTGACAAGGTCCCTCTGCTAGCTGCAATGATACAGCCGCTGTGGACTGTGTGATGGGTGAGGATGTGAGTCACTGTGACAGACGGAAAACACACACACACGCGCAGACTCGAACACACACACCGCTTCTCCCTCCCATATCCAGGATATGAATGATTCTCTTCTTTACTTTATACCTCTCTCCTCTCCTCAACAGTCCATTTGTGGATGGCGTCCATCGCCTGATGTGGTGGTGTACCAGTGGCGAACTGGATCCACCACTGGCAGAAACCAGTAGACATATTTATGTCTCGCAAGTTTTTCCAGCTTTGGGTGGCAGGTAAAGCTCTGGGTTATAAATACTCCCACTGTGACCACCTGAATCCTGATCTCCTGCTGGGACTCCGTCCCGTCAGTCCTTACAGCAAGACGATACGTAGAGAGCTTAAAGCGAACGGTGGCGGAGGCTGAAGCTATGGTTTACAAATGATATTAAATTAAGCTCGGGGCAATGAAGGATGGTATAACTGGTGCACAAAAGGAGCAACAATGTTATTATGAACAAGGCAATTATGACAATAATCTAATCTGCTTGCTGCATTGAAATTAGAATATCCAACCATCCGTTTTATAAAGCGCTTATCCTGTTGGAGGCTGGTGTGTGTGACAGGATGACTGAATGGCAACGCCGGATCTCCAGGCGGTGCCTTGTATCTCATAAATGTCTTGAAATTGGAATTTGAATCAAATGGCAAAACAATATTTAAAAAAAAAAAAAGTCATTCAGCAAACGTTTTCACTGAGCTTTTCTTTAGTCGACGTGTCTCTGGAGGAGTTCTGAAAAGGTTTCTTTCACGCCAGCTCGTCTTGTTCGCTGCTTTTCCTCTTCCATCTGACTTCCGGCGTCGGCTCACCCTCTAAACCTGCAGACACAATATCGCCGCCACCTGCTGAAGAGCAGACAAGTGGAAACGTAGTGACAGCGCGGTGCGAGTCCTCGTGCCCGGGTCCTTGTCGCAGGCAACGCTTCTCGTTGCTGCTAGTGGTCTGAACCTCCACAGGGGAGCTTTAAATAAGAAATGGCTCTAACCGCGTGGAGCGATGCAGCTCATGTCAGGAGGTTCTTCACCTCCACAGCTTCTTTTTCCATAACTGTAGACATCTGAGAGGAATAACTCACCTAAATAAATGGCAGAATTGGAAAAATGTGATATTTTCATGAAGAACTAAATCTTCAAATGAAAGCAGTAACCTGGAAATAATACACTGTAAAAATAAAATGCTAAAAATGAAAGAAAGGGTCACGTTCTGGCAGATGTGAAACAAACAGCAAGCTGGAAATGTACAGTAAAATTTCTTTGTTAGAGGTGCGGCTTATATCTTTACTTGTACACAAGCTCTTCGGTTTTTATTTTTCATCTTTAATGCATGTATAATGTTAGTATATATTATAATAATTCAGTTTATTGTTAGTTTGGAGACTTGAACGTTTCCAGCTTGAAATCTGTCTTTTTAACCTCTTGGTCATCTATGAGTGTTTATTATATTATATTATATTATATTATATTATATTATATTATATTATATTATATTATATTATATTATATTATACTATATTATATTATATTATATTATATTTATTATTATATAACAGAATGAATAAAACTGCAGTAGAATAACAGTGTTAGAACATTAAACTTTCATTTTTTAAAAAATGTGGTATGTTTAATATTTTATTTACTTGTAATAATGGAAATATCATGTATTTTCACAGTTTCAGGTTTTTCCAGAAACAAAAGAAAAAAACCACGATATTCGATTTTTTAAATCAATTTTTAATGCAATTTCCTAGTAATTATTTATATTTGACAAAAACATGAAATATATAAGATATGAGGTTGAAATATTCCGGTTGATGACTTGATGTGTTTTCAGATGCTCGTACAGCGCCGTCGTGACCTCAGCAGACACGAGACTGTCGGCAAATAAAAGCTGTTTCAACTAGTTTTTCTGCTCCTGCTGAAAGTTGTTCAAACATTCTGAAAGTTGTTTTTCTTTTTTTTTTTTGTGCCCTCTGGCTTGTAATCATCATGCCAGGCAGAGATTTGCCTGAATTCCATCATTTCAGCGAACTTGCCGCTCGTCTCCTCCTGCGCTGCTCGAGCTTTTACCTCAAAAAACTCCATTAAATTTCATGTTGAAAAAGCCGGGATGGATGGTTAAATAGGAAATCCGCACCCAGGCCTATGACCCGACCACCCCTTCCTCTCATCCCCAGCTCCGTTTCCAGCGGTGTTTTTTAAATTTTTATTTTATTGTGAATGTGAGCATGTTTTCTTTGTCCCTGTGAGTGTGTGTGTGTGTGAGGATGGAAACAAAATGCCTCACATGATCCCGGCTGCATATTTAGCAGCCTGGACGGAGAGATGTGCATCTTCTCCTCTTCCCAGCATGCTTTGTGTTCTCTCAGAGTGTGTTTAAGCTGTAAACTTCCAGGTTTGTCCCCACCAGTGCAGGTGGTCGTGTCTGGATGGGAGCTTCACAAGGTGAAGGAAGGAGCAAGGAAACGGATAAAACGCCACACGGATGACTTCCACGTGTAATCTCTGGCACAATGGCTCCCTGTCAAACAGAAATACTTCCATCACGTCCGCTTTTGTGTCTTTGCAAGATTCCTCTTTCATGTATTCTGATGAGTTTATGTGATTAGTGCGACGTCTCATCTGACTCTGAAATCCCTTTAATCTGTCTTCAGAAATCCCACTTGACTAACAAAGACACGAGTACTGAGGACCGCCAAACTGATGGGCATGTTTTACAAACATCCCAAGCTTATCATACATCGTTTTAATTCATTTCTTGTCTTAAAAGCAGAACTTATTATTTTTATTATAACGGCAGCTCTTAAGGTTGTCAACGGATGTTGAAGATGAAGGGAAGTCCCTGGTAAATATGACGTTGTTATGGGGTGATTATAAGACAGGATGGGGCTTTATTTCAGAGATATTTCTATTTTATTCATCAGAGCCGTTGTGGAAAGTTGGCGACATCCATGATTTCATTTTGGCAAGCCGTTGGCGAGGGCGGGTCAGATTTCAGGCGAGTTTGTGGCGAAACAGTGCTGATTGTCATCGACATAGCGGTGGAAATGGAGACCATGGTGGTGTGGTGGGGGATGGACTGGGAGGTGACCTCAGACGGACGTCTCCAGTATAAAAGCTGTGGAGAAGCTGAGGCTGAAAACTGAAGTCTGAAACAGTTTTTAATACATTTTTCTCTTTTCTTTCCTCTTGCGAACCCAGAGCTCTTCATCTGCAGCTGATAAAAGGGAGACGAAGGTTAATTATCGAATGTAAATTTAATATCTGACAGATTTTTATACCATGAACAATTTCTAATGGAGGAAGTAATAAAAAAAAATCATGATATGACTTGAAGTAAATGAACTAAAGAGTCATTAAAACGAGCCTTTAAATCTTCATCAGTTCTCTCTGAAGACTTGGATTGTTTGCAGTTCTTCCATCAGAAACTGGGATCATTTGGCATCATTCAAACGAGGATGATGATGATGATGATTTAGTCAACATGCAGGAGAGGAAAGATAAAAAATGTCGCCTCACAAAGTGCTGCAGAAGTAAAAAGTCCCGTTTGTATCCTGGCGGAATGGAAACGTATGAAGCTCAACTGGATCCTGCGTCTCTCCACTCCAGCTCCGGGATGATGGGGACCGTTGTGTCGTCAGGGGAAAATATGCAACGAGCACGATGGGTTATATAACAATTAGCGGCATGTGTGTGTGTGTGTGTGTGTGTGTGTCTGAGGTGAACCGTTTGCTGGCTGCAACGTGAAGCACTTCAGGGCTCTGGGTTGGCTCTGTGTTTCCCCTGACAGGTCCGACTGAACCGTCATCCTGTTGCTTCTATTCTTGGTTCTATTTTTTCTCCTCTCTGGGATGGCGGGCTTAGCATGCAGCGCCGACTCCCACCTCCTCGGAGTGTCAGCTCACTGGCCCCTGTCTTCACCAAATGACAGTGAGTGAGGACAGGAGGGTTGGAAGGTGTCAGAAACAGGACTGTGAGAGTCCTAACCCCCCCAGCTCCTCTTTACTTTGCTCTCATGTTTAATTCTCACAGCGTGACGGCCGGCGGGCCGAGAGAGGCTGATGGAAGGTGCTCATTCTTAGGAATTTACTTCCACACACACCTCAGTGCTCGTGCACAGACACCGCGCAGTCCGTTCTGCACGCAGATTCTCTGCCACATATGAAATAATTGCCACGCGGCCGCAGACACACACTTTCCGCCTGATGGAAGCACTCAGCGGCGGCCTCCTGACAGCTCTCCAGTCGCAGTCTCTTTGCACAGATAACAGATAAAAGCTGTTTTTTTTAAGTCTTTTTCCATGTCTTCTCCCTCAACTCGTCCTTTTTTCTCTCTGCTGGCGGTGAGCTGGGGGCGTTGGCGGGATATCTGTCTGTGTGTGTAATACTCTGTGTTTGCATGCATGCTGAGTATCAACACTGCACCTATCTGTGCAGATGTTAGGATGATAGACAGAGCCGAGTACTGACTAAACCATCCTGTAAGTACCTGCTGAAGTCCTGCGCCGCAGAACGCCGCTGCTTGTCCGTGAAGAACACGCTTACTGTGTGGACTGCAGCTGCGTGCAGCGTCCACGCTGGTGGCGGTGGAATCAGCACGCCAACGTCTACACAAACAGACCACTTGAATCAGAATGTGCTGACGGATGTAGGAGTGTAACAGAGCTGTCAGGTTCCATCCTGGTAGCGATGAAAATAAAACCATCAGTCTGAAGCAGTTGTTCACTCTTTACCTTGTGGTGGAAAATACTCTGGTCTTGAGAAGTTGTAATACATCTAAGAGTCCCAACAACCTGAAACCACTAAACGCTGCGGCCTTGCAGCTGCTGCAGAAGCATCACTTTCTCCACTGACACACAAACACCTGATGAGCTCCAGGAAATGTGTAAAGGTTTAGTCAAAGCTTTTTTATTCTCAGTTTTCCTCCTTTTCCTTCAGCATCCAGTAGTTTTTAATCCCTTTCTCTACGGTTTTGTTTACTGGTTTTTAACTTCATGCACGGCAGCTGCACTTCACCTGACCTCCACAACTTCTGTACAGCTGTCAGCTTCTTCTGCATTGGTGACAGTGTTGGTGAGATGGCCAGCAGCAAGATGAAAGCAGTGATGCAGGTTTGGTAGATCCATCCACTGGACTGTTGGTCAGAATGGGATGGACACGGTCAGCAACCCCACTCAGCTGGGCTGTGCTGTTTAAAGCAGACGGTGTTGGATGGATCCATGTTTTCATGATGCTTCCAGCAGCTTCTGATCCCGCCACCTGAATGTGGAGCTAAAATAGAGACAAGCAACATTTTTTTATTTAATCTTGTCCAGTTTTGGGGCTTTTTTGCTGATTTGACTTCCTGTTTCCTTTCCATCATGTTCAACCAGTCTGCCCATTCTCCTGATATGATTATCTGGTCCAGACATCTGACTGACGGACATCTCCATCAGATCTTCTCTGCAAACTCTGGAGATGGTTGTGTGTAAAAAAAATCCCAGTAAACACTCAGACCAGCAACCTTAAATCTCCGTTCTTCCTCATCCTGACGCTCAGTTTGAACTTCAGCAAGTTGTCTACATGACTCCATGCTGCCGTGTGATTGGCTGATTAGGTGTGTGTGTGTTAAAGAACTGAGCAGGTGTAGACGGTGAGTGTGTAACATGAACTACATCAGCATCAGACTAAAGGTGTGTGAAAGCGGGGGCTGTATGCACCAGAATAAGATGAAAACCTGTCAGTAGTGAGACTATATGGCTGTTTTGGATCATGGAAGTGGATGGTTTTAAGATGACCGTGGGCAGCTGCAAGTCGGCAGAAATCAAAGGGAGACATCAGCTTCACACTTTTCACTGCTCCTCTCTTGTCTTTACTGTATTTGTTCACGTCAGCCTCAGCTGATTCCACGTAGCCACGGGCGACCGCTGCTTGCTGCAGAACTCTCCTGCCGATCAAGTTTTCTTTCACTTTGCTGTTGAGCATCTTTAATGACAGTGCATTGCAGAAAATATCATCCACAAGCATTTAGAAGTGTGTGTTTCACCTTTCACAGACAGTTTTTTCTTACAAGATGGTTTTCTCAGTGTTTTGATGAAGTTAACCTTCATAACATTTATTAAAGTACTGAAAGTATGAAGCGTCCTTCCCAATGTATTCATTTTATCCTGTGTGTTAACCTCTCCCACCCCGAGGAGGAGCAGTAAACATCCTGTTTTCATGGATGTAACTTTGTGTGAGTTAGATAAAAAATAGACGTGTGGGATCCACAGAAAGTCTAGTCGCTTAGTTAAAAGCTCATAAAACTCGTTACCATAACCACCAAACACAGACCGGACAGTAAACGATTAAAACACCAAGTAAACAAAGTCCACAGAAATACCTAAACAAAAATAATGTACCCTCGTGTCCACCCAGCGTCATGGAAACCAACAAACACCTCTACAGAAAGCACACATCCCACAGTTTCCACACATACCAGTTTCACCTCGCGATGACCAAGATTCACTCGACCAGTCAAAAGAAGGCTGAATTTCTGCTTCGTGTTTTAAAAACATCGGTACGTATTCTGTCTTATCTTCACTGTTTTGCCTCCAAAACGTTAATCCACGACATAAAACTGCATTCAGTGAAACAACTACGTTTCCATTTAGCTTTAAGAGTAGTTGGACGTACAAAATCACCATTTTCTGCCCAGTTCCACCAGTTTGGACAGGGACAGGTGTCAGTCATTTGCCTTACTAGTGCGGATTGATCACATTGATGCTAACGTATCAGACAACTAGAACCAGGGGTCGGTCATAGCCATCGGCCAATCACAGCCAAAGTTATAGTCTGGCGTAAAGCTAACACACAGAAATATCCAACCATCTGCACAGCGCATTTCACACACACACACACACACACCCACCATGGTAGTCCCTGTCACGGCGTCTGCTTTTCACACGTTATTAATGGCGCAGCAGAGGCTGTGTTTGCTGAGTTTGTTGCTGTTTGCCAAACTGAACACGTTATTTTCAACAGTCAGGCTATTAAAATACTTAAAGGGTGTCTAAAGGTTGCGAGTATTTGACACCCCTATTCAATCCAGAGCAAGGGAGAGGTGTCTCCGAACCTTTGGCAAGTATTTATCTATTCATCACACATCTGGCCACCCTAATTTAACAGGCCAGGATCATGCTATCTGCAGGGAGCAGGGACTCCAGCAGGATTCTGGTCATTATCTCATGTCATCCTCCGTCCGTGCGACTGTCCGGTAAACTGAGCAGTAATCTCTGAAAAACTGGCGTGGAAGCGATGCAGCCGCAGCTCTGTAGCTGCTCGGCTAAATGCCAAGTGAATGACATTATCCTCTTTGTCTGTTTTGCTGGTTTATTAGTTAATTGGTTGGAGTATCACCAGTGGATAATTGTCCCACAGATGTTTTCAGCCCACCCACCCTGGTGTCATCTGCCCTGGTGTATGATTGTCTAATGTAACCCCAAATGGATTCATTATATTATTTGAATTAATCCTTTATCACCAGGGTAACGCAGCATAGACACACCACTGTTGCATAAATGATAACTTCTCACAATTATTCCTGCAAAATGCAAATCCGTGTCCACGTTTCTGGGTTTGCACTTAGCTTCAGGACTGGAGCAGAACCTGTTCAGCCAATTACAGGACAAACTGGGCCGGCCCTGCAGAGGTTCATACATCCGGATGGTATGAACCTCCATCTGTTTGAGTCGCAACGTGCGCTGAAGAGGAGCTGCTACGTTTGCCCCCGAGCGGCACGGAACAGGTCGTGGAAAACAAAAGAGGTGCAACTCAGAGTGGCATGCACATTCAAAGTTAATTAATCTGCCGGCATATTTAGAGTGATGAGGGACAAATGGAAAGAATTAAGAAGAATGGGACAGACAGCAGCTGGTGCAGAGTCCAATAAACGGGTGTGTGTTATTAAAAAGTTCACACCGGCGGTGAGATTGAAGCCAGAGCAGGCGGCGGCTTTGATTAATGACAAACGTGATTAATCAAGTCTGTCTAAAATCAGAAGAGGTTGGAAAGTTGCATCATTCCTCAGGATGGAGCTGCTTTTCTGTCATTTAAAGCAAAGAAAATGTTCATGTTTTTATGTTTTATGTACACATAAACATGATCTCCTTGATTTTAGTGCGTGGAATTGGGTCATCTCTGGCTCCGTTGACAGGAACTAATTTGTTCACCTGAGATTTGAACTGCTTGGTGGTTGGCTCGACGCGAGCGTGCTATATTTGGCTTTGTGTTGACAGATTTCTCCCTCTGCAGGTGTACTTATGCAGGCTATGAATTTGAACATGTGGGTCGTGTTTTCTCTGAAAAGCTCTGAATAATTGAATTGGATGAATTTCTAGTAATCCCCAAAGGGAAATCAAATTGGTGCAGTGTAAATTATTGAGGAAAATTAAACCAATAATAAGAAAAAACAAGACTTAGATGAGTAATTAGTTGGTGAGCCGTCTGAAATGTAACTGGGAAATTGCTGTGTTGTGTTTGTGGCTTGGCAACGCATCTCTGACAGCTATGGCATCATCCAGGGTAAAGAAATGCTTCTCCTTCGCAACAACTGGGCATTTTAGGCAGAAATACTAGTTAAAATCACTGAGATTTATCCGACCATTCTTCAAACAGTCACCCGTGTTGCCAGGTCTGCTCGTTATGAATGGCTTTTGGCTTTTTTTCTGTAAATTTCCAGGAAATTTCATCATTCTCAGCTTGGTTTTGTTTTTTCCTTAAGTCTCACTCTCTATTCTGTCTTTACCTGCTTCCTTTATAAAACCCAAACAATAACCCTTGTTTGTGGAGAAGGAAATATAAACACAGCTGTCCTTTTATTTCAGGAACTAATGTCCACATTCCTGATTTCTTTGGTTCCGTCCAAATGCCCCGACGGGCCCAACTACAGACTGAGTGACGTAAAATCTGGCAACACACAGGCAGAATTGATTGTTACAGGGAAGCTAACGCCACATTGCACCGTCATGTATAAACTTAGGTTCTGTTCAGTCCCCAGTGGTCAGTTGTTGTTAAAAGCCCATTCTGGACGTCCATTAGAGCACATGAGGATGTGAAGGTAACTTCTGACTCTGTGGTGAGAGAAAGCCTTTTAACACTGTTCTTCTCACACACAGCAACATTTTCCAGTTTCCCCAGTCTTGTGCTGATGGTTTTAACTGACTGCCTTGTAATGGAGACCATCCGAGATGAAGACATTCAGGGAAACATTTCAACCCTTCAAGTTGTCGTCTTTGACACGATATCATGTGGGTCAAAGTTTGGTTCCATTTAAATCTGGTTCAAATCTAAATGTTTTGCCCAGATTTGATCCATATTTGATCTTTTTCTGATGGTCTGAATGGCACCAATATTAGTTGTTTTTTTTTTTTTTTTTTTTCTTTTCAAATCCAAAAGATGCAGTAAAGCAGGGGTGCCCAAGTCCAGTCCTGGAGATCTTCCATCCTGCAACCTTTAGATGCAACCCCCGTCCAGCACAGCTGAGTCAAATAGCTGAATACCTCTTCTGCATGTCATGCAGCTCTGCAGAGGCCTGATAACGAGCCACCTATTTGATTCAGGTGTGTTGGAGAAGGGTTGCATCTAAAAAAAGAAGGATGGTAGATCTCCAGGACCAGACTTGGGCACCCTGGCAGTAAAGCCTCATTTCATCTGACTTCTGCATGACTGACGTCAGATGGGCATCTCATTCTGCACCACAAGAAGTGGGACGTAAACAATGGATGGACAACTAGTATATAACAATTTTGTCGCCCTTGTTGTACAACAACTTTGAACAAGACACACACAAGTGTAGCATCCATGTTTACATGTGTAAGCACAACATGCTGCATGTAATGTCATGTCCTCTGCATATGCAGGCTGTTCATTGGCCACATGGAGGTCTGATGGTGGTGACATGAAATGTTCTGTGAAAACTCCCACAGAAAACGTCAGATGTGTGGAAAAAGGAGTCAGAATTCAGCATTAAGCCCTGCAGAGGGAACATAAATGTTTCCTGCTGATGAAGGTGGCCAACAGATCTTCTGTTGGATGTCCACACACAGTCCTGGTAGAATTAGGATATGTCTGCTTTTTCACGAGATATTGAACTGGACGTTATCAACTGGTTCCACTCTGAACTGTCTGGCAGTTGTTTTCTAACCTTCTTATTTCTTTTAACTTCACATTCTGCCTTAGTGTGGCGGTAGTGAAGCTAATTGTCTCAAATCAATGGAAAATCTAAAAATTTGTAAGTAATGAGCAAGAACTGCATCATACTCCTGCATGAATGACTGATGTCTGGAAAACCTTCCTGCATCCATGTCTTGGTTTTATACACAACTCTGATGTTTTACTTCCTGCGGTGTCCTCGTAAGTAAGTTAATCACCTTTAATTGCAGATGATCTCATGTTTCCCCTGAAAACTAAGGGAAGGAATGTTTTAAACGGCTCTCTTCTCTTGTCTTGCTGCTGCATGACATCCTGCACAAACACTTTTTAAATGACTTAAACTTCAGAAAGCTGGTTGAGCTCCTCGCACATGGAAATGGCTCCTCAGTCGGAGTGTTTTTAGCATTGTGTGACAGCCAGAAGCTTACATTTAAATTCATCGTTTGAATTTAGACTCTTAAAAAGACAAAAACCCTGCAAAACAAGAAACTTTTGAGTTCGCCCTTTTTTTTATTCGTTTATTTGATATTAAAGAGCACAAACATAAAGCAACAGAAGCCACAGATTGCTGCCATGTGTCCGGCTCATGTAGCGGCCGTGGAGGTTGGCTTCGCAGCTCGGTTTGTGCATTTCTACATTTGTTTATGCCACTGATTTCACTGCTTTCATTTGCTTATTAGTCCTTGATTTGACCACCGTGTGTGTGTGTGTGTGTGTGTGCACGTGTGTGTGTGTTGTCTGTTTGGTTTGTGTTTTGAGCTCTGAACTGGGACCAGTGCAGGTTACAACAGAAGCTGGATTCACACATTCCATTGCCATAAATGGCAACAACACAAACTGCTGTCAGGCAGCCGGCTGTTTAGTGGATCGCTCCTCTCCTCCCCCCCTCTCCCCTCTGACTCACCTTCTCCTCCCCTTGTCTTTCTATCATTTTGCTTCCTCTTTTTTCCCCCCTCTTAGATCATCTGTAGCCTTCTCTCCTTTGTATGCCGCTCATCACCCCGGCCCTCTGCTCTCTGCGTTTCATCCTCACCCTTTTCCTCTCTTTTCTCTTCCCCTTCACCTGCATCTCTTCCTTCCTCCACCTCTTTGTTACTCTGCTAATTTTCTCTCACCTTTCCTCCCCGTCGTTGCCCTCATCTCCTTCATTTTCCATTCATCACATCTGCTCTCCTCCTCCTCGCTGTATTTTGCCAGTCATTGCCCTTCCTCTCCTCCTGTCATCATGTTTCCTCTCTCATACCGCCATTCATACCCACCCCCCACCCCCCCTCTCTGGACTCCACTTCTAATCAATTCATCATATCAGCTTTCCTTATTGCTCCCACTTGACTTTGCTTGTTTTTCAACCTTCCTTTTATCCTCTAAATGTTTTTGAAATTCTGGCATTTCCTTTTTTTTCCTTTACATTTTCAGGAAGAACAGAACTGAACAGACTGAAGTGAAACCAAGGCGGACTCTAAAGATGTTTTCAGCTGATAAAAGCTTCTAGTCAACGTGTTTCATTTCATTTTATCTTCATTTTCACATCAAGCAACACCTAGGAAAAATCTAGACGCTGAACGGTTTATTCCCACAGTCGAGTTTCCATGTGGAACCCCAGAAAGCGGATTTTTCCTTCGCTCTTCATGATTTGAACGTGCAGCTAACCCATCAGCAGGATGAGGGAACTTCTTGTTTTTTCGCAACACTCGTGACATCGCCAGCTGATTTTCCCGAAGCTTGAAGCCCGAATGTTTACAGTCCAGCTCTGGGTCGCCATAGCAACTGTAACCTGCTCTGTACTTTACTGTTAAACTTAATCGCTTCCTTTCTCTCCAGCGTGTTCTGTTGCCTCGAATCCACCACACCGATCACTCAGTCGTTTCTAACCAAAGCTGCTCTGCTGGACTGGGAAGAGGGGGAGAGGTGTGATCAGCTACTGGTATCACTGGTTGTCAGGTTAAACCAGCCTTTCCTGAACTAAAGCCTGCTACGTCCTCCGTGAGAAGCCATGAGAGCCCTGAGAAGAAAATCACGTCATTTTGTTCTCGCAGATGCGTTTGAAGACAGTTCTCGACACATCAGGCTGGCAGAAAGTTTTTCTTCTGGGGCTATGAGAAGTATCGTCTGATTGGTCGGATGTTTAAGGTGGGCGTGGCTAACACGGAAAAGCACGAAGCGGAAAGTTGTCGCTTCCGCATTTTTGCCGTTGCAGAATAAATAGATTGTTTTGATTTAAACAGCTGATCAAGGTGGTAAAAAAAAAAAAAAGTGTGTACATTTGTACAATACATGGCATTAAAACACATTTACACAGCCACGCGCACAAGCCGTGCACGTGTCTGCGTAAATGTGGATAAAGTTTCACGTTTTATATGAAATGACCAGGTTTATTGCAGATAAAAGCAGACATCGCCGCCCACAGCGACCCCTCCCTGCTGCAGACGAAGCTTCTCGTGGAGGATGAATGGACCTGACGAAAAGAAATTTCCTCTTGGTCGAGCAACCTGGAGGATGTAGCGAGCTTAACTGGTCCAAACCCACATGGTGGTTTCATTCATTCATTTTCTGAACTTCTTATCAGCTTCTGGGGAAGCTGGAGTCTATCCTGGCTATCACTAGGCGAGAGGCAGGTACACCTGGATACCATCGCATGGTGGTCCCAGGAGCATTTCAGTGTTGCCAGATTATTGTAAGAGAAATATAACCAACATTTATCAAATGAATTCAGGGATCAAGACTGTTAAAAATAAAATGTTAATGCAGATATTAATGTCTGAAATTAATGCGTTCAGTTTTTTAAGCATAAACAAGAACTTTTGTACTCAGTCGTATTAAAATCTGAATTTTTGATCACCTTGGCTCAGAGGCTGGTTTTAGGGTTTTATTACAGCTGTGAACCAAATCCATAAAAACCTCTTCATCCTTCTTATTTATGAAGATTCTGCGTATTTTCAAGCCTTTTCCTTTAGACTCTTTTACCACTGCATGTCCAGAGACAAAGATGATGCAGGTGCTAATTTAAAGATGTGAATCTGGTGTTGTCTTATTCAGAGACGTGGATTTTTCACATGTGGGTGTTTTGACACAAAAATAATTTCATCTCCTTATTTTATAGGAAAATGACAAATTTCCAGCCTTACACTGAGAGGAGGATTTGATATATCTCACTTTTACAAAAAATCAGTCAGTTGTCGGAGGTGGGGGCGTAGCGCTCGCGAGCACCAACTCGTACTGTCTTGGGGATCAAGGAGACCACTGCTTTGGAGGTTACCTCATGGTTTGAACATTTGCATAATCAGATCTGTGAAGATTTTCTGGGATTTGCATACATTTCTGTTCGTTCGACGGTTTGTCACACGAGCTCATGTCTTCATTGATTGGTTAGCATTGCCTAGCCTCTGGATGGTAGAGCTCTAACAAGCCGTAGGAAAGGAAGCGATGGAGGCATACGTTTTATTTTAATCCCTGTTGTCAAGGTTTTCATCTCATCTAAAGGTTCTAAAGGAGCTTATTGATGAAGAGATGTGGGGAAAACACATTCCTGCCGCTCATTGTTGACTTTTTCTGGCTTGTTTTTCAATGTGAAGTGGATCCAAGCACCTGCTGGTGAACTTCCAGTTTGCTTACAAGATGTTGAACTGTAAGGATGAACATGAAGAAGTGGAAAAACTGAATTGTAGCGTTGGCCCGAGTCAACGTGGACCAGACTAAGAGGCCAGTCAGCCCGCTGCTGGTGCTAATGCCTGATAAATGGTCAGATTCTTTTGTCTGGGACATAATTGGTCTGTAAGAAAAAAAGTCCAAGACTAATGGCCTAAAATGAGGCCGTCTTCCACCTACCGAAGCAGAATCTGAGTCTCTTTCGCCACTGAATTGATTCTCCTCCCCTACCTTGGAGTTACTTGGCCAATTCAAGCTACAAGCATTTTTTTTTTGTTGGTAATGGTGCATACAAACGTACTGAACCTCTGAAATATGGCCTTTATGTTCACAGGCAAAGGTAATAGCCTGCACTGATTCCCAGCTTTAATGGCTCCTCGCTATTCCTGGCCATTTATTGAAATTAGTCCTGATCAGCGGTAATGATGGTTGGAAGTGAAAACTTAACCTTTTCTTCTTATCTGACAAGTTTTTGCTGCTTTTAACCTTTTGTGACTTTCAGGCAGAAATTTCCGCTGCAGTGTTCAAACCCTCCAATGTCATTGTTAAACTTCAAGTGAAGAGAAACGTGAAGGCTTTTAGCCGCCCGCCTTGTCTGGGTTTTATTTTTTTTTTTCTCCTTTTTATTAAGAAACAACAGAAAACAGATGCAAACACCTTGGCTTGTTTAGCTATAGTTAAAAACAAACAGAATTACGTAAAAAGATCTGCTTTGTCTTGAGTCTGTTAGTGCTAAATGCTTCACAGCAGAGCCTCTGATTTAGTGCGAATTCTCAGCGGGCTCATTATTAAAGGACTCTTCTCACATTACATGCTCTTTGGATCAATTGCCAATATAAAAATATTGATCAGAGCAGCTTTAAAGACTCAGTGAAATGGTAGCTTCCTTGTTCCCTCCGACGCCAGGCTGCTGAAGCACACGATGCTCGGAAAGGATCATTTCAGAGTAAAGTTAGATGGAAGTGATCTAAAAATAAATGCGATTCTTGGGTTTTTTGTGCATATTTGTCTCTAATTTAGAATGGATGAGGGGTCTATCATGCAGTAACCCCCCCCCCCCACCTGAGTGTACAGAAGCAGATGCACACACTTGTTACTCTGCAGGGGTTTGGCTGCCATTGATCGGCGCATTTGTTGATATTCACCACCACGCCTGCAGCTTCAATATAGTCGCTGTAGCTTATTGGCAGTGTGTGTGTGTATGTGTGTGTGTGTGTGTGTGTGTGTGTGTGTGTGTGTGAGAGTATTGGGTGGACATGCAGGGAAACATGGTGTGGGTGACCCAGACTGAGAGAGAAGAAGAAAAACAGGAGATGAGGGAGAATATTCTGCGTCTCTGCTGTAAGGAAGGCTTAACGGGAATGATTACGGGTGAAAGCTAAATTGGCAATCTGCCGCTTCTGTCCATCTGCGGCTCCAGCTTTCCTTCCCAATCTTCTTCCTTCTGTCACCTCTTTCTTCACTCTCTTTTCTCCTTCACTCTTTTTCTTTCATATCTGTACATTTTAGCATCTTTTATATTGAATAGTGTGGCTGACATTCTGCTCTGGCCTACTTGTGTCTCGTCGTTGATTTATGTATTATCTTTGTCTATTTTCACTCCGTTCTGTGCTAAAAACAACTTTTTGGGATTTATATTCATGGTGGGTTTGTGTTTGCCATGTTGGTATGAACCACTATCATTTGCCTCTGACCTGAAAACAGTAAATATTTCAAATGACAGCTTTGGCGGGTTGATTGCTTTTAGAGAGAAGTGTTTGTTTTATTGAGTATTTGTGTAGATTTGCAGGTGGAGATGGAAAATAAAATAGTTTCTGTGACTGTGTTTGTTCCAGTCCAGCCCAGAATGCTGCTTTACCAGCTGAATTGACACAATAAATGTGATTAAAAATACCATTCCCACATGTCAGTGGTATTTTTTCCTGTGGCTGAAGAGTGTTCTGGTCCTTTCAGCTTCCCTATCTTAGTTTCTGTTCTGTCCTGGCTGTTTTGTTTCCTGCTTTTTGCTCCCTTGCCTCCTCTCTGCTCCGTCTCACATCTTAAAGGCTCCACGAGGTTAATCCCATACTATGCAATGGATCTGCCTCTCGGTTTCTTTCTTCTCCATCTATTTTGTATCCTGTTTTCCTTTCAGTTTTCCAGGTCAGGCCATGTTTATTTTAGAGACTGTCTGTAGTGGAGATCTTTCACCTCTTCGCTCACACCTCTGTGTTCCCTCATTCCTCCCTCTTCTCCTTCTACTTAAGTCTGTCTTTATCTCTGCTTCCTGGTTTCAGGCTGGAGGTTTTTGTTATAGTCTCTCTGGCCTCTGCTTTAATTTGACACGTTGACACGCTCTTCCCGGTTTCATTGCTGCCTTTCAACGGCCACATTCTTCTGCTCTGAAATTCTTTCATAAAAAGCCGGAGCTAGCTTTGACTTCCAGCTACCCTGAAGCAGAATAGCTGCTGCTTAAAACACAAATAATACAGGAGCAGGTAAAATTAATAAACAAAACCATATATCTATTATTAAATAGTTACTTCTCAGGTGACTAAGAAGCCTGGACCTGAAGCCGAGTCGGTTTTGTCTGTTTCTGTTTTTGAGGTTAGTGTAAAGAAATGCTGAGTGATGCTGCTGAACGTGTCGTGTTGCGCAGGAAACCGCAGTCAGTTGTACACAGTAGAAATAAATCACATAAAGTTTCAACATGAACGTCGGATTGTTGTGCAGTTATTTGTACTTTAGTGTGAAAAGTTGATGTTTATCCTGCGTGTGTGAAACATACCGGATGCTTTTCCTCCGTTTTCTGCAACTTTTCTGTCGTATTTCAGTCTGCTGAGTCGTCCTCCACAATCACACCTTGTGCTTCTCTTTATAACCAAAGAAATTGAACAAAACTGATTTTATTTTGTGTTTGGAGGGAATAACTCTTCCTCTGCCGTACTTTCCACAGAACGACGTCTCTTCTGCGACTCGCGCGGAACAAAACCACACAAGCGGCTGCATGTTAATGTGCCGTTCTGGCATCGTGGTTCAGGTGTAATCTTTGACAGAATGTGATGATTTTTGGGGACATTTTCACATAGTGGCTTTTTATACCATGATGCATGGCTTATTTAGTCATTTCTGTGACACGAGTGCATGCAGCTAGATCTAGAGGGCAGAAGAGGTTTCTGCATGCTGGTTCTTACTAGATCAGCACAGATTTTCTGCTAAACTCGGGTTAAATATAACAGAAAAACTCGAGATCAGAAAAAGCTGAAAAGAAACAAATTATTAGAGGTTGGCAAAAGTTTTTTCACTTAAAGCCGCCTGATGTGGCTCTAGTCATGATTGTTACGACTCAACCAGACAACTTTACAAGTAAAAATAATCAAGATGCTACAAAGCGGGAAAACCAAACTAGCATAGGTCGTCTGCTAGCAGATTTTAGAGATCCTTCACTAGAATATCTGAAAATAAATGACGACAGTCTCTCATTAGAGTCATCTCAAATCTTTCTGTCGTGTAAAACCCACCAATCAGGTCACTGAATCTCTGATCTGACTGGTTTCTGTCACATAGATGACATATTTGTCCACATAAAAGTCCAGCAGTAGTCCACGTCTTCGGTGTCGTCAGACGGTCAAGCAGAACTACACACTGGAGGCTGACATATTTCCAGGAATTCCATGGATCACGGGATTCCTGCAGGATTGGAGTAGATTTAACAATATTCACGTGATTGGGACAGTACAGGATAAAAAAGTTAACAGGAACAGACGGGGGCGGGAACCAACCAACCAATCAACAAACAACAAAAGAAAAAGGAAAAAAAAAAAGAAAGGCACCCATATTTTGTAGTTTTTGCTCAATGATCCTACTCTGTAACCCAAACAAGTACACTACCCAGAAGCCAACACTGCTTCCTGGTCTGAAATAAGAAAGAAGGAATGGAGTTTACAAACACCTGCGGAGAAACCAACGATTTGCAACGCAGCGTTAGAAGTAATGATTTAATCAAACTCAGCATATTGCAAAATTAAATACATGTTAAAAATGGGAGCAGGAAGCAATCTGAGTGGGAGTGGGATGGGATTGGGAGTAATTTTATCAGGATTGGGATGGGACAAGATTTTTTCTGTGGGAGTGGGATGGGACAGGAGTGAAAATCCACTCGTATGTCATCCTCTGCTGCATACCGAGTGCCAGGGCATCGCCTTCCATTTTGAACAGCCGATCGCAGAAATCCAGGCTGATGTTTCTTCGTATGAAAGCTTCTTCCCCGTCTGTCTTCTTGCATCAAGAGTTAAAACAGTCAGACACACAGACTGTCCAGCATTCCTCTACAAACAGCCTAAAAACCCCGTTCTCCTCAGAGCTGCGCTGGAAGCAGGTGACGTTTGCATAAACTCAGGAAAGGGTGTGTTGTGTAATTACGTAATCAGTTCATCTTTAGTTTGAACGAGCGGCATCATTAGGCTGCACGGCCATCGCAGGGAACCGTACAAATGCAATGATTGTTTCAGGTTAGTTTGGGCTACTTTTGATTTTACTTCTTCTTCATAAAGTGCAGAGGAAATGTGTGTGTGTGTGTGTGTGTGTGGGTGTGTGTGTCTGTGATCTTAGAAACAATTCTAGTAAAACAATCCGGCAGGTATCGTCTTTTTTTTTACCAAGGCACGTGGATCCAGTAAAACAAGCCAATGGCCTCTTTGCTTCCTTGCTGGAGGAAGTGTGGTTATCTTGGTGCAGATACTGGCTTCGCACCGTATGACCGCCCTGCGGACCACCGCAACAGGAAGGAATGGCATTTGACTATCAGTTAATTATTTTTCTGCAGGACACAGCGAGACTTTAGAGTGAGCTGCCATCCTGGGGACACTGCGGAAGAGTCATGAGAAACCTGCAACTCCTGCAGGCTCATAGTCAAGGTGTTTTTTTTTTATGTGCAAATTATTTTAAACATCTGAAACACTAAGGACGCAGTACAGCTTGTAGCCTGATGTACTTTCTCTGTATATTTGATTTCACTTCATTCTTTCATGGATAAAAAAAAGTTATTTTAACAATTTTAACCTTGATGTTGGACTTTTAATTTGCTGGCTGCCAGGCATCGTTGGTGCAGAAAGCCCCGAGCATTTTGGAGCATTTTGACTCATCTGTTGGGACTCCATGTGTGGGGGGGCGATTTGGCTGGGTGCTTGTGTTGAGTATCTTCAGGATGCACGCTCGAAACCGTTCACAACATGCTGGTTGCACGCTGGGTGTGCACACGGGGGGTGCATTTTGGAGGCGTTTTAATGCACGCCTGGCCTAATCAGCTTTCTATATACAGATACAGCAAAAAATATCTTCGGCAGTCAATGAGTATATTGGGTTTAAGCTTTCATTAATAAAGCAAAAACATTTAAAAGGCAGAAAAAGTTTGTCTGATTAATAGTTCAGGAGAATATCAAAAGGTCGACTGTTTTCCATACTGCATCGTTGTTTATCAGCAGATCCACACGTCACAATAACCTTTTGTTTCCCAGAGAAAACTTGAATATTAAAGTCATTTAAATAGAATCTGATGCCGCTGGTTAAATGATGCTGCAGCATAATAATCTCAGGACATTGTCTCAGACAGGACAGGCAGACATTGGGCTGAGAATGAAGAGCTAAACAAAGACAGATTGTTTTAAATTCTCCTCAGTGAGTAGAGCGCACTCAGTCGACCATCTAGGCCATGGTCATGTTGGGGGCTTGAAGAAAAGCAACTGGAATTCTTTTTGTGCTCTAAGTGGTGTTTTAAATACGATTCATAAAGAAGAAACGAAACAACCACTTCATAAAGACATAGCACAACACACAGGAGCAGCTTGAATGAGAAAGGATTAAAGCTGAAGGCCGTTCTTACCTTTCTAACCTTTCTAGAACCTTCTACGCAGCTGTGACCTTCCTGCAGGGGGTTTTATAACCATACACATGTTGGACCTTGTGAACAACAGTTTTTGAAATTTTAAAGTATTGTTGAGGACAAAATGTGGACATGAAACATGTTTTTTCATCAGGCTTTTAATCTGAACACGTGTATTGTCATTCACTTGGCCTTAATAACCCTGAGTCAGTAAATGCTCTGATGGCCACCATGTCAAGTAGGTAACATTATTTTGTCCGAGCATTTTCCAGAAGGTGTAGCCATCACAGTTCCTTTTACATCTGTGTTCTGATCCCTTTCATGGAAACGTCTTCAATACCCAGGAAAAGGAAGTCAAATTGCCTTTATGACTAAAATGGACTTTTTGGGAAAAGAAGTGACCAATTTACATTCATTCATGGCTCATCTCAACAAATCCAAATGTTCCTGACAGCGAATCGGTGGTCATAAGCACCTCTTGGCTAATGTGTTAACGTCACCTGGTTCACAGGTGTGTGTGTGTGTGTGTGAGTGAGTGTGTGTGTGTGTGTGTGTGTATGGGGGGGAGAGGGTATAATAGAGGTGTCTAAGGCCTGTTCACACTCCAACACGGTCTGCAGATGACAGGACACAAAGATTACAACATACTTTTTGTGTGTTTATCCAGTTTGGACATTAGGATGGGTGAATAGAATAGAAAAGAATAGAATAGAATAGAAGGATGGGATGAGATGTTGTGCACGAGGATTTTAAGGATGCATTCACATCAGGGCAGTCTCCTTGACTCGCTACGATTGGGGACTCGGCTCAGTTGTAGGGGGGTGTATCCTCATGAGTTTAGGTCCTGTTCACGCTTCACTTTGGTCAAACCAGCCAAACCATTAGAATAATATATCCCCATTCCCACCAGAGGTGGCGCTGCTCTGGTATTTAGCAAAAGAGAGAACAAGATCCACGTGAAGAAGAAAACTAGAGTTAAACATGGAGATGAAACTTTGGCTGTTTTGGGTTTTTATTGTGTCTTATGCAAGTATCCTGCAGAAATCCACTGCAACAATGGACGCAGTATGAACACCAGACGAGGCAGAGGACCCTTAACGCCATCGCTATGGATTTACCCACAATGCAATGCTACGCCACATACAGGAAATTACTTTTTTTGTAGTCCGCTTCCTTTATTTGGTCCGCTTGAATCTGCATTTGTAGGTAGACCGAGTCCGCATCTTTGATCCAAATCAGAATTTGTTTGGCGCGTTCACATTTCCCCAAACGAAGCGACTTTCAGATCAAACGGACTCTGATTCGAATAAAAAAGGCTGACGTGAATGTGGCCTAAAAATACTTTCCATAAATTAAATGCAGCCTCACAGCAAGAAGGTTGGAACCTCGGCTGGGGTGTTCAGATGTCGACCTTTCTGTGTGGCGTTTGCATGTTCCATCCGCGTGTGCGTGGTTCTGGATACCACGGCTTCCTCCCACCATCCAAAGACATTTGGTTGCTCTGTATTGAATGTGAGTGTGAATGGTTGTGTCTCTGTGATGGACTGGTGACCTGTCCAGGTGTACCTCCCTCTCACCCAGTGATTGCTGGGATAGACTCCAGCTTCCCATGACTCTAAGTTAGACTGAGCGGTTCAGAAAATGTATAGATGGACAAATAAAACAAACACTTCAGACTACCTGGATGTATTCTATATTAATTCTCCATCAGATTTAAACAAATAAAAGACTTTTTAGACATGAAACTGGTTCCAAACAAGGACAAAGACCGAACAGGAATCCTCAGACTGGGTATGAATTATTTGTGTTTCCACCTCCTGCAATGTCTTGAAGGAGTTCAGGGGGAGGTCTGAGTGGTGTGTGTTGCTTTGGTGTTGCCTGCACTGCAGATATTTGTTGATTTATTTTTGATATTGCTCATGTGTAGGAGGTAGGAAGGGATTCATACTCGTTTCCTGGAGAACAACGTGCTGTGCCTGATCAGAGGCGATCACAAGGAGACGACTTCGTCTTTCTGCTCCTGCTTCTCATCTGACTCTGCCCATCCCTCTGCCTTTTACTGGAAGCCTGATTGACTTCCTGTTCTCTCCTTCTCTTTTCAGCCGACGTCTCAGGTTTAATTTTTCGTCCTTCGGCTGCCGTCTTCTGCTTTGCAAGTCTGGCCCTTCACCTCCTTCTCCTCTGTTCGCAGCAGCTTCCAATGTGCAGAGACATGCTGGGAAATCTTTGGGCTTTTTTCTTCAGTGTTCAGCTTGAAAGATGCTGACAAGCAGATGACAAGTGGCAGTTTGTGACTCAGACACGCTGAAAGAAATGGGAACAGGAATGCAAAAGCACCAAAGAAGCAAACAGAAAGTCAGACAATCAGAAATCCCCTTCCAGATAATCACACGCAGAGTAGAACGGATCAACAAGACTTTATTCTCTTTGTCTTTTCGCTCACTCACTTCATTTGGTTCGATTTAGCATCCTGTCGGCCCCGCTGATGCCCCCATTTCAGGCTCGCTATGTAAATATTGTTGTTGAATCCGAGATGAGATGCCGCTCCCGGGCGAATCTCCGGCTGCCGTTTCTCACAGCGATCTGTCAAACGGCTCGGCGTATAATCGATCACGCTGACAACCCCCCATTTCCGTCCAGCTCATGCAACCCCCACCAGTCGCTCTCTGGCACCCAGAAACACACCTGTAGGCTTCCTGCATGTCATTTGGGGCTTTATGAGCTTTCTTCCCCCAAGGGTCTCCCTTCATGCATGATTCTTCTGCTTCACTCCTCATAATGTGACGGCGTACATGCGTCATGTGACATGTGTGTTTCTATCACGTTTGTACTGAATGACTAAAGTCATTTTTGCTGAAACGTCTGCAGAGTTTCGTACCATAGCATGCGTTGAGACGGTGTGTAAATACAGAGATATGCGACAAATTCCCTTTAAGCTCCTTCTTCTGTTTCATTTCTTGTCTCAGAGATTTATCAAGAAACTTAATGGAAAAGTTTTATAGATTTATGTATTTATATGGTAACATTTTCTGTGCAGACAGAAGAGTGAGAGAAAATCAATCCAGCAGCTCCAGCTGGGTATGATGGGAATGAGTTTTAAATACTTTATCAGCCTGTAAAGGTGAAGCAATGTGATGTAACAGAATGTAACGTAAAAATGTGTTCAGGTATTAATGAAAGTGACAAGTTTTTCCTCTGATGCGGATTCTGAGAAAATGTCCCTTTACAGCTGTTTGTCAGACCGGTTTCATGTGGTTGCCATGGTGATGAGTCATTCAGAGGAGAGGAAGGATGAGTTTTTATGTTCCAGGTAACATCTGGCCAATCTTTTTTTTTTTACAGTCTGATTACATTTGGTTTCTAAATCTGTGTTATTTAAGCAAATAATTAAATTTATTTAGTCTTTTTTCCACCAAAGCACAGCTAATAACAAGTGTGTAATTTCATTTAATTTAATTGAAAACTTTTGTCAAAACCTAACCAAACAACAACTAAAAACAAAAGTAACAAGGAGAGAATAATTCTGTTCTTCACACATTGTTTTCAGGAAGTGAACTATGATCCTTTGTACATTTGGTTTTTGTGTTTTGACTGCTCAGCTACACTTCCCTCAAAGCTGAACCTTCTGGATTTTTCTCCATAACAAAGAGAGAAGCTTGTTTTACTAGGAATCAACTAATTTTCATTAAAATAGTCGTGTTTAATGTCTAGCATGACAAAAGCCTTCCTGAAGGCTTTATTAGGCTGTAAATCAGTACATTATTTACACAATTTTAACCCTTTAAGACCTGCCTCATGAAAAATATGGTAAGAACGGTACTTTTTTTTAGGCCCTTTTACTGACATGTAAAAAAACTTAATGTTTTGTGGGAGGAAATATACTATTAATAACCATGTATTTCATGAAAATGATGAAAGTGCGAGTGTTTGGGCAGAATTAGATCAGATTGTGTTCAACAAGGTTTTAAATAAAGTTTGTTCTGTTGCAAAATTATTCAGACTATGATTAAATATGTAATGATGGGCTTTGTAGGGCTGAAAACAAACGGCTAAAAATTGTAAAACCAAAACTTAAATATTTAAAATCCACATCAGGATTGTAGGCTGTCTGGAGCTGGACTATTGCACCTGATGTAACGGAAAACCAGTTTACAGATTAGGAAGCTGGTACGAAATTAACATGAAGGGTTGGCTTCAGTCCATGTATGAATAAAAAAATGTGACATTGTTTTGTTGCAAACATGCTTTGGTTGATGCTTCCTTACCTGTGTACTGGGACAAAGATCATGGTCCAGTTAAACGAGCTCAAACCTGACGTAACAGTGTGTGAATTATGACTATTTTTATATTTCATAACTGACTTGACACGACACAAGCTCTGTTACACAGCAAGTCCTCTGATACACAGCAAGTCCTCTGATACACAGCAGGTCTTCTGTTACACAGCAAGTCCTCTGTTACACGGCAGGTCCTCTGTTACACGGCAAGTCCTCTGTTACACAGCAAGTCCTCTGTTACACAGCAAGTCCTCTGTTACACGGCAAGTCCTCTGTTACACGGCAGGTCCTCTGTTACACAGCAAGTCCTCTGTTACACAGCAGGTCCTCTGTCACACAGCAGGTTTTCTGTCACACAGCAGGTCCTCTGTTACACAGCAGGTCCTCTGTTACACAGCAAGTCCTCTGTTACACAGCAAGTCCTCTGTTACACAGCAAGTCCTCTGTTAAACAGCAAGTCTTCTGTTACACAGCAGGTCTTCTGTTACACAGCAGGTCCTCTGTCACACAGCAGGTTTTCTGTCACACAGCAGGTCCTCTGTTACACAGCAGGTCCTCTGTTACACAGCAAGTCCTCTGTTACACAGCAAGTCCTCTGTTACACAGCAAGTCCTCTGTTAAACAGCAAGTCTTCTGTTACACAGCAGGTCTTCTGTTACACAGCAGGTCCTCTGTCACACAGCAGGTCTTCTGTTACACAGCAGGTCCTCTGTCACACAGCAGGTCCTCTGTCACACAGCAAGTCCTCTGTTACACAGCAAGTCCTTTTTTACACAGCAGGTTTTCTGTTACACAGCAAGTCTGTTACACAGCAAGTCCTCTGTTACACAGCAGGTCTTCTGTTACACAGCAGGTCTTCTGTTACACAGCAAGTCTTCTGTTACACAGCAAGTCTTCTGTTACACAGCAGGTCCTCTGTTACACGGCAGGTCTTCTGTTACACAGCAAGTCTTCTGTTACACAGCAGGTCCTCTGTTACACAGCAAGTCCTCTGTTACACAGCAAGTCCTCTGATACACAGCAAGTCCTCTGATACACAGCAAGTCCTTTTTTACACTGTAGGTTTTCTGTTACACAGCAGGTCTTCTGTTACACAGCAGGTCCTCTGTTACACAGCAAGTCCTTTGTTACACAGCAAGACCTCTGCAGAAATGCTAAACATTCTGAAAAACAGCACACACTCTCAAGACGAGTAACCAGCAGGTGACTGGATGATGTGCGCGTCCAGTCAGACGCGTCGCTGAAGTGTCTCGTTGTTGCTGGTAGGGAGTTTTGTTTGGCTTGCTGACGGTTTGGATGGCTCGGAGCATCTGAGGGGGGGTCCGGCACCAGTTGGAGGAATCGTCCCATCTCAGCAGGTAAACTGAGGGCAATTCTATGTAGTTTGTCCCTCTCAGCTTCCACTATGTGTTGAATCTGGGATGATTTCATGCTCATAGTATGAGATGAGTAAAGCGCAGAGTTGGAACAGATTTTATCTTCATATTTGTAATATGTTTTTCTGTAAAAGCCCAATTTTCAATCAAAATGAAATAAAATCAATTTACCTCCAGGAAATCTTCAATTAATAAGCAAGGAGGTCACAGACATGATGTGTATCTTCATAATACACACCATGTTGTGTGTGTGCGCTTGATTGCATGCCAACACACCCCAGCACACGCGTGTGTCAGACTTATGCACCATTAATGGACAGGAGTGCATTAAGATGATGCATCTTTTCTGACCTCATCCTTCTGTATCTCAGCGATCAATACCGCGGTGTGTGTGTGTGTCTGTCTGAACATGCATGTCGATAACGAGTGTGTCTCCACTTGCCTGGCTGTTGTCATGCAAATCACAAACATGTTGCGTGAGGAAAACCTCTCATTTGTTTTAATGAGACTTGTCTGTTTTAGAGGCTGTTTGTTCGCTTTGAGTTTTCTTTTTTTTTTTTGTTTTCAATTAGGAGACAACACCTCAGGCCTAGCACATATCACACACACACACACACTCGCGCGCTTGCTATTGATAAAACGTCTCTCAATGTGAAATAAAGGAGCAGAGAAGAGCCAGCTTGTTGTGCTCTATCTGGGTAGGAATCTGCATGCATTGTGTGCTGCAGCTGAGCGATTGCCTTCCCGCCTGCTATCAATCAGGCCCAACGCAGCGTGTACTAATTACACCGTTGTATGATGATTTATGAGCAAAGCAGCAACAGCTTAGTTACAAACTCTTGCGGCTGCCATCGCCAAGCTTTCCCTTTCCACTGTCAAACAACTATTTGTGTGTTCTTAGTGAATATATATTTTAATTAGCATTGTTTGGCGAACAAAGCAGAGATGAGTGAAACTGACACAGAGCAGCTGAATTGTTCTTTTTGTTGCATTAAAATGACTGAAAGTAAATGAGGCTTAAGCACTTGATCACCCTTTACAATCCAGAAACTTTCTTTGATTTATTATCTCAAAGTGTCTCGTTAAGATGCTGCGTTTTTAAAATAAGAAGGTGATAATGAAGCCACACCTTCAGTGTGGCTGCTAATAAATCATCTTACACCAACGTGGTTTCTCACAGCTTCGTTGCATCTTCGGATTTTTCAACATGAAGCACATTTCTTTGAACTCTTTGACTTTCTCAGTTTTTTAAGTTTTAAAGGTCTACGTAAAGTTTTATAGGAGATGTTTCAGTCAGAGCGTCGACGTACGTCTGAAACTGCTAGCAACCTTCCAGGTCAACTTTTCTGACTCTTCCGAGTAGCTTTTATTTTCACCTTGTCTTAGTTTTTTCAGTTCTAATCTCAGGCAGAGACTTTGTGTTGCAGGAGAAGTTGTTATACGTAAACATAAAGTTTAAACTTGTGTATTTTAATGAACCACGTTGAGCTGCGCTGGTGTTTCGGTTAGAAGCCTGAAGTCGTCCAGGCAGGACCTGCTGATGGTCCCACGATCCGGCTGTAAAATTCTGGTAGGAGGATCTTTTAAATCTGTCGATCCCCATCGTTGGAATGGATCTGGAACAATCTGCAATCTTTGGACTCAGTAAACGTCTTTAAAAGCATCTTTCAGACATGTTTAGTCAAGCCTTTTAGTTCCAGCTGGGCTCAGTGCCACTGTTGTCTATTTGTGTTGTTGTTTCTCTATTTGTTGCTGTGAAAAGCTCTAAACAAATAAAGTTAACTTACCGACCTGTTTTAGAGTAAAGAATAAAAAAGAATATAATTAGAATAAAAAAAATGATTAAAATTTAATTTAAATACAAATCTAAATAGAAAGCCGAATAAAATCTTCTACTTAGTTTCCAGGTAATGTTAGCTGGAATGTGCCAGAACAATCCTAACTTTGGTCACTGTTTCCCTTCAGGCTGCACATACTCACTGTATTATAACTTAAATGTAATTTATAGTTTTGAATTTGTGGGATTTTTTGTGCAGCTTGATGTAAAAGTTCATCAAGACCATAACAAAGTTCAGGAAACAGAATCGGTGATTTGGACCGGGTCCAGCGTGGAACACCTCGGGAACCTTGCGCTACAATAATAAGCCTGTCTGCTCGGCTGCACGTTCACACAGCAGTTGCTGATTCCGTTTTTATCCCCGTTATTCAGAGTCAGCACTGCTGAAGTGCATCAAAGTTATTAAATCTTGCATCAACTCTTCGGAGTTAATTCCAGCGTCGTAAGAATTCAGGTCGGCACGTGAGACTGAAAGCAACGCCTGTTTGTTCTATATTTAAATGCGGCGCTGCTGAATAGTTAAAACGGGATGTAAAACAAAGATGAATTTGGTTTGTTTCACTGTCAGACTTTAATCACTGATCAGCTGGAGACGGGAAGGAGAGATTAAAGCAGAACTATATAAGCTGCGGCTCACCAGAAAAGCAGCCTGGAGGTGCAGAGCTTCAGGAATATTCCTTTGTGGACGGAGGAGGAGGAACCCGTTTGGGGCGTCGTGATGTAAAACAGTCCTGATGTTTGTTGCAGGAAAATGAACAAACCAACTCTGAGTACTTGGTTGGTTTTACTTCAAACCGGCGCGAGCTGCGAAGAATCCATGAAAGAAGAAACGGGAGACGTTTGTGCATCAGAACTACGGAGGAGAAACTGGTTTATGTTGCTGTGAATACACTTTTAACCCAGCTGATGTTTGTCAACATGTTAGTGGTATGTAGGCTCTGTTTTCTTTTGGGGGGGGGGGGCGGTGAAGAGGTGAGTCTCTGTATTAATCTTAAACATGCACCAGATGAGCTTCCCACTAGACCAAACCCACGGAGTGTATTCGTGGCCCACCTGTGTCTCCCCCCCCAGCGGTGAGGCTGCTGCCCCAGCAGACTTCTTCCTTCCTGGTCAGACTGCATGCTGGGAAATAATCTGTGTGGGGTAAACCTCGACCTTTCAGCGCTGGTTTCTATGCCCTGCCCTGCTCCAACGGTGTAATTAAGAGTCCATAATGATTATAAGGGTTGTAGCTGGTTGGCTTGCAGGTGTCCACTGATCAGCTGGAGACGGGAAGGAAAGATTAAAGCTGAACTATATAAGCCGAGTGAATTTGCTGAATGGACTTCTAATCACATCGAGGCGGGAAAAGGGAAAAGCGGAGGACTGGATGAAGGGAAAACACAAAGGGGCCTCTTCTTCGTCAACTACTTAGCTGTCTTGCATCTTCATTCACCACAATTTGCATCTTTTTAACCTTATCAGAGCAAAAATGTTCCAAATGGATCATTTAAATGTTGATGTTCTCAGTGCATTTTAGTGATTTGACTTTTGTTTTGAATGAATTTTAACAAAAACACGTTGAAATTTCAGACGCCATTAAGAAAATAAGCGACTTCACCAAATGAAGTTTTAACAAGTTAACATGGATTTGCTGTGTTTGTTGGCAGAAATACGGGGATGTATCTGAAGACTTTGCTGGGTTGTGATGATCTTTGCTGTTTCCAGCTTTAGCAGCTGCACTGGAGCAGCTGCAGCCCAACTGATTGGTCTGACTGGGCTAAACTGGCTGCTGTAAAAGCGCCTAAATGCCACCGTGCTGCTCCCTGAGCTGCTGCACACCATGTTAGGCTCCGCCATCATCAGACCTCCTCAGATTAGACAAACAAGCAGTGTAAATGTCAGGCACACCAAATGGCCTTAAAAGCATCATTAACACTGTTTATAAAGTTCAAATGGAAGACATTTGACATTCAAATCAGCCAATCTGTGCCCGCTGGAAGTGGTCACATTTGGGCTATTTCGAGCACCGGGCGCTCCACCGACTTTTTGATTATTCAAAATGAAATTGGTCTTTATACCTGATCATGTTTCCAACATTTCAATTTGTCACCGCATGTGCCGCTAACACTGATGTAATTGCTCTGGTAGGGCTTAAAGTTGGCAACTTGGCGTGCTCTGCAGGGCCGGTGCGCTGGCTGTGTGAATATGAATGACATAATGGGTAACGCGCTGTTGACATTGTTGGTATGAAATGAACAAATTAGTTCCTGCTTAGCATTTAGACATGCCATCTGCTTTTTTAAACAGTATCAGAACATGGTCAATTGATTTCCATAGAAGCGAGACAGGGCCGGCGGTGCTCCGTGCGCACCAAAGGTTACGAGTTAAGGCGTAGATTGTCATTACTTTCGGTGCCGTCGCGTGCGTCTCCCAGCCAAAATATCACAGTAAACCTAATTACAGATTCTTTGGAAATGTCACACAAAAGCTTGTTTGTCCATTCAAGAGCAGGAGCAACAAGCTCTAAAGCTGCTGAGGTAATTAAGCGTTGGGGGCTTTTAAATGGGAAATTATCTTATAAAATGCATTTTGACCTTTTATTTATTCTGAATAGCTTGATTGAACGTGAATGTTTTTTTCCCTTTTCCCCTCTCGACGTGATTAAAAGTCCATTCAGCAAATTCGCACCTGCAAGCCAACCAGCTACAACGCTTATAATCATTATGGGCTCTTAATTACACAGTTTGAATGAACTTCATGAAAAGCTAATTAGGACCTCAGGATTTAACAGTTGTTGTTTATATGGTAAAACACAGGAAATGAGAAGGAGAGAATATAAAAAGGAAAAAAAAAACATTTGATCATTAGGTGTTTGAGGGAGTAAAACATTCACATACTGGAGTGATTTGTTCGTTTGAATTGACCTAAATTGATGCAGCTGCACGACTAAAACCATCCTTTGCAGCCTTTTTATATTTTATCGCACCATGTCTGTTGTCTATACGGCATAAAGAAAAGAACTTTTATAAGTCGTGACAGGTCGTCTTAAAGGCAGCTGACACCATGCAGGCTGAAATTCTGAACCAATGTGAAGTTTGCAGAGTGCTTCTCTTTGCATTAGGCAGCATTAGGCTCAGAGTGTGACTGGAGTCGAGGCTTTCCATCCACTTCTCAGCAGATTCTAATTGACTTGCATGTTTAAAAGGTGCTGGCAGCTTGACAAAAGCATGCCCTCACCAATTACCATCAAATGACCTTTGAGCGAGATACTCGTCTCCCCTCGGCTGGCTGGAAGGAGGAGGTAGTTAAAACGGCTTGTTTCCAGGCACAAACATGATGCTCCGTTTAATAAGAAAGCCTGGCTGAAAATGGACAGATGCCTCCAAACCTTTGTTAGCTGATGGCTGATTAATAACCCAAGTTGGATTTGGTGATTAATTTTCTCTTCCTTTGAGGAGAAAATCTCCTGCCAGTTGGGAGAAGCTGGAACTCTGTGTGGCTAAGATCTGCAAAGCAGGTCAGGGCGTAATGGACAGGCGGAGCAGCAGCTCTGCCCGAGCTATCAAACCTTGTCAGACCTCTCTGACAGCTTGGTGCGCAGGTCATTTCTCCACGGAGCCCCAGCAGTCACAGGTGTGTTTGTTTCTGCCAGAAGACGGCTCTCAGGGGTGGAGATTTAATTGTCACCCGGAATCTGACTCGGCACCGTTGAGCTGCTCGTCTGGATCCCATTTCTCTGTTTAATCTTACTTTTGCACTTTGCTGCGATGCTTTTAACATCTCATGCAAAGCACAACAAACCTGCCGTGCCTTCATATCTTCTCCACCTTGCTCGTGCAAACTTCAGCTTTAGCTTCCAGAAACTGCTTCTTTCATCATCTCCTCACAGCAAGTACAAAAAGCCGCACCAATCATATTAATGTAAAACATGCAGGATGACGATGCCATCGATGTTTCAAAGCAGAAATAATTAGTCGTAGCTTTACCAGCTAACTTCTGGCAAATTATGCTTTGAAAGGGACATTTTTATGGACACATAAACAAACTCCATGTCTCCTTTATGTGGTCCTATGTATTTTCCATACAAAGGTTTCCATGGCAACACATGCAAACCTAACACAAGAGATTTCTGGTTCAGTAATGGTCCTTCATTGTGCTTTCAAGAGTTGTTGTGGCTTTGTTTCTCCTTGACATTTCCTGTTCTGCACTTTCACCCTCAAAATAGCCGAGTTTGTTTGGTTTGGATCGAACGAATTCTTACGTCTGCAAGTTACAAAAGACATTTAAAGTTCAGTTAAATTTCTGACTTCCAGACTGAGGTCATGCAATTCATGCACCCTTTCATCCAACTGTGAAATATTTCTGAATTTTTAATGGTTTCTGGTAAAGTTGGAGCGAGGTAAGAAAATAAAAGTATTTAAAAAAAAAAAAAAAGAGGAAAAAATAAATACTTAAGACATGAAGACGAAAGAATAGAAGCTTTCCGGCACAAAGCTGCCAGACGAGGACTTGCTACATAAATACGTTAAAGGCAAACAGCTGCTTATTTGTGTTGGTGAGGATGAGACGACGTCTAAAACAGGACAAAATCCCATCGTTGCTTTATCATATCACTTTCCTTTCCAAGGCAAGAGCTCTCAGAGAAGCCACAGTCTCCATTGGATCAGGAGTCAGAAATAAGGATAAGATGAGGGAGGGGAAGTCAGTGACAGAAATGAAGGAGATAGAAATGATTTTCATTGAAAATGGATGAAAATAAAGTCGTTGTGGTGAAGCTTTGGTAGTGGGGTGGTCAGTGGTAAACACCTGACTTGACCAGGATGTTTCTGTTTCTTCAGTCATTATTTTTACATTTGGAGATAAAATATTCTTTAGATTTCTTTAATGCTACTGATAACCACCCAATTTAAAGAGCATGAATATGTCCCTCAAATACAACAAAGGACCAACAGTGAGTCCTAACTTCGCTGTTTGGAGATGAACTGGATGGAAAACATGATGCTTAAACATCGGTGGAGCTTTTTATCTTCCATTTATTCATCACATTATTTATTTAGAGCTATTAGTATTTTGTTTGAATTGCTTCCACCCATCTTCCATCCATCATGCTACTAAAGCTGCAGTAACTTTTGAATCCCGTTTGTGGCTGAAATGGCTGCATGTGTCTAGTTTTGGCTAATTAATCACTAATAAACGCTTTGTAAACTGGAGTCTGTGGAATTTGGCTTGGAATGTGATCAGAGGCCGTGGAGCGTCCTTCAACTCTGCTGGTCACACACGTATGCACAGGGCAGCTTTGCATGCGGGGGGGGGGGGGTTAAACACATGAGATCAGGGTAATGCCATTGTGTGTCGGTTCCAGTTTAATCTCTGCGCATCACAGCATCCAGCTTACATGCTTTGCTTCCAGAGATCAGTGTCCCAGACAGCAGCTCCACACGGATTCTTGCAGCAGGAAAAGTCAGCCAAACACAGCTAATTAGCACCTGAACATGCAGTAAAAGCTCCCTGCTCATGCTAAATGTGGGCTAATTACATGTTCACATGGAAAGGCTTGTAAACATACCTGCATTTAGCTCCATACATGCAGGGATCTCTTTACTTTCCTGCCATGGCTGTCAGGTAATCCTGTATGTGTGTGTGTGTGTGTGTGTGTGTGTGTGTGTGTGTGTGTGTGTGTGTGTGTGTGTGTGTGTGTGTGTGTGTGTGTGGGAGAGGGGTGGGAGTTACAGTCAACTGCACAATCTTGACTTCTCCTTGTCTGCAGAGCTGTGAACTGCTGGCTGTGTGCAGAATTTGAATGAATTTCTCCCATGATGTGCCGCTCAGACACAGAACTTTCTTCATGTTTCCACGTCGTGTAAACTTTTCCTCTGCAGGTTATTTTTTCTCTTTATTTCATTTTCAGGTTGACACCTGAGATTAAACGCAGCTCAATTTGTTTTACATACTTGTTTTTCTAGTTAAAAAGCTGAGGTTGTGTCAAACTTCGACCTTAAAACAAAGCATTAAGCTGGCAACAGTTTGACAGCTTTTTTTTTTGTCTCCGTCAAACCTCCACCCCCAACCAGTCAGGAGGAGACAGATTTACATGAAATTTTTGACATATATTTTTTTACTCCTTTCAGGAAGAAAAAAAACTAATTATACAGAATTAGTGAGTAATGGTTGAATTGCTGTCATACTAAGTATGTGTGGCATTTCCACTGGAAATAATATAAAAATTACAGCTGTGTGTCGTGGCTTCTCCGTCAGCTACACCAGCTCGCTGCCGCACATTTACTAAACTGTGAATTAGCAGTGAACTTTCCCTGCTGCTGAGGAGCCGCAGAGTACCTTTAAATGTCAACTTCAACTTGATTTTTGGGTTTCTCTGTGTCTGAAAGTCTCTTCTGCAGTTTACAGTAACTTAATGTATCTGAATCCCCCCCAAATACCTCTGAAAGGTTACCCCTCCTTGCTTTGTAGTCGGCGGAATAAAGGTCAAACTTAAGCTGGCATTCAGACATTCAGAGCCAAGTTTGATCCCGAAGATACTTCAATTTTTTTATTTTCTTTATTTAATCTGTTAGTTAAGCATCAGCTGCGTTATAAGCTAGCTTTCATGTGTTGTCATTAAGCCTGCGCTGACATTTACAAGCAGCCGCTAACAACACATGTAGCTAAAAAGACGTCCCCAAACACAACGAGGAGGAGACGCGAGATGTTTGTTTCATTTCAGGCTCAGTGGCAATCTGTCCATTTTTAATAGCGACTTTGTTTGAGGTCTTAGCATAGCTAGCGTTTTTCAGCCGTCACTTGAAAAATTCTACCTGACTGCAGACATGGCGCCTCAGGCTGCTCTACACTGGTGCTCCTTGCTGTTTAAGGAATGATGTATGAGCCCACCGACCGGCGAGGAGTGTGTGGCGGTACACTACATCAAAGCTGCAAAAGTGTCTCAGCTGGCCGAGTCAAGCCGAAAGGTCTCGTGTGTTGTTATGTGAAATGTGCTGTCCGACCCTGCACACCTCATACCTCGGCTGTGCTGACATTTTCCAGCTCTTTGTCTGAGCAGGAACAATGTAACACACACTTCATCACCGAGGTGGGTCGCGGGCCGTGATGGAGCTCCGTTTCTTTGTCGCCCATCCGTTAAGGGACTTGGTGTGGCCGACCCTTTGTACCATTTCAAGTAGCAGCTCGTTGACATTTGGTCTTTTTCATGGAGGATTTATGTGAAGATAAAAGGAGGAGGCTCTGGTTTTTATAGTCAGTCTGGGAGATTTAATACAAAGAGACAAGAGCATAAAACAAATAAGGGTGAAGGCAGGTCAGAACTGGGTCAGGAGTGATGTGGATTAGCCTGTGTATTTGGTTTCAGGGGGGTAGAGACTGATAAGAACTAGAGTATGAGCTTATAGACATATGGAAAGGTTTGTGTTCCTTTAATGCATATTTCTGGTGAAAGTTGGGGTCAGAAACCTGTAGGAGGGAAGGTAAGATGTAGAGAGAAAATAGAAAACATGCACAAGAGGTTATGACCTGACTTCTATCTCATCACGGTGTTCCAGGCAGGTTGAGTTGAGTCCGTCCAGACTCGCTCTCCAACTCCAGTGTGTCGTGGAGAAAACTGACATGCTCGACAGAAGCAGCTCAGTCAGTGCAGATGGAATGAGAGAAAAATGGATGGATGGGAAGAGAGGAGAGAGCAGGGGCATGTTAAGATAGATATGTATCTGTGAGTGTGTGCAGCTTGTTTGTCCCTGCTTGGCCGGTTTATCGTGCAGCTGCACATTTCTGCTGCTCGCAGAGCTCATTGGTGCATGTTGGAGAGATGACAGTGTGGAGTGATATGATGGCTGGGTGAAGAGAGGGACCTCTGCCTCCCCCCTCCCCCTCAACAGCCCTGTGCTTACCAGCAACCCTCCAGAGCCTTACCCCCCCCCCTTCTGTTTTCAGACCTCCATAGCAGTTTAGTTTTTGCATGTGCCTCCATGCCTCGCTATGCTTTTTGACCAGCTGTTTGTCATGGCTGGATGTGAGCTTGGCGGCAGCACAAGCCAGCATTGTTTTTCTTTTTCGGAAACTGGGGGGGGGATAAAGGAAAGTGGGGGGAGTGATTGAGAGGGAGAAGAAAAACAGGAGATTGTTGGAGACCTCAGGCCATTGTGTGAGCCACAATGTCCGAGCTACAATTGTATTACATGTACTGACAGCATGGTACAATAGCATTATCACTTCTATTAGCTTTATTTGAGAAGCCAGTGTTTACACAGGTTTACAGTCCCAGAAAACAGGGGGGGGGGGGGGATCTCTTCAACCCAAAATCAGCTCTGCTGAATCATGTGTTCACTGGTAACAGATAGGTAGCGGACTACCTTTTACTGCATTACAGAGGGAATATGAGACATGCAATGATGTCATGTTGGATTTTCAAACCTCACTGTGGACTAATTTTCCATAATGATTGAAATCTCTCGGTCAGTCGGGCTGTTTGAAGCACAGGAGGCGCTAGAAGGGAGGGCCAGGGTGGGTTTTACCTCCTCTGATTGTCCACCTCAGGTGATTTTCAGCTCATTAGAAGAGGGTGTAAACCTTCTTCAAAACGTGCCTCGATCATTATTGTCCCCACACCAGCTTGAATTCAGTTTTCAAGTCGTCATCTTTAACAGTATTGATATTTGACTGCACTTTTCTACAAGACTTTATTCCTGTGCAAGTCCAACTACTGATTCAATTCAATTCAACTTTCAATAATAACAACATCAATAACTGATATGTAAGGGTATAAATCTAGTGTTAGCATAAAGCTATGTAGCAGGGCTAATGAAGTTTAATGGTAGCGCTACATTAGCTGAGGATAATGTGGGGAAACAACATCATATTCAGTTTTAATGAGTCTGTTTAGAGACTGCATGTTAACTTAGGCAACATTTTCACAATGCACCTGAAAATAAACTATAACAAAGCATGGAAAGGTATTCTCAGCATCCAAGGTACTTAGCGCTGTGTTAGCTAGCACTACATGATGCAATTATATTTAAACAAGAGGCTAGCAAGGCTGCTAGTTGGTTTTAAAGTAGCTACGGCATGAAAATGTGAAGGAATACAGTGATTTTCCATCAGAATATTTAAAAATGAAGTGCAGGAGATATTTCTGACTTTTTTTTTTTTTTTTTAGAGAGAATAAAAACACAGATTAGACTGAGGAAAAACTCCAGTCCCAGTGTCAGCAGACCTAAAGTCTTCTGGCATCGAGCTAGCCTTGACACAAAGATCAAGTCCACCATCATAAACCAGAACTGTTGGGGGGAGAAGCCATTGCTTCACCTGTCATATCCACATGATCCACCTCAAAACAACCACCTTACATTTTTATGGACCTTTTGGAACTTGTTGCAGATTTTTTCCTCTCTGTGATCCAGATTATTAATGTTGAGGTGTTTTATTTCTCATATCTCTCTAATGTGACCACCATTGTTACAACAAGTATGCGTGTTAGACAGAGGAATCTAATAATATCATTTTTACAATATACCCGCCCTCTGGCCCCCCATGTATAAAAGTCTAGCTCTGTGCTTATATTTAAGTGGTAATATGCATTAGAAATGATGACATCAGCCGTATGCATTTCCACGACGCCATGCGATTCTCTGTACAACATCTGCTCCGCCCTCGTAGAGTTTACAAATGGTTGGTGGTATAATGAGGCAACTCTGGAAGCTGTGTGGCCGTTTGGGCGACTAATGTTTACTCTGAGTGCTCCACATTTTCCTACTCTTCTCCATTTTACTTGAATCTCCAAACCAACTGCACATTAAGTGTCCGTATAGTTTCCTGCTTTGCTTTCTGTAATTGGAAACAAAAACACCAGTTGCAGACACAAGTCCACAAGGTTTCCTGAGCCTGCGGTCAGCTTGATGTTCTACAGAAAGCTCAATGTAAACAGTTATTCTGTCCTTGCGCATTAGCAGACATGCTGGCTAAAGCTGTCTGTTAGCCAAATACAACAAAGATCAAGCTATTGTGTTTGGATTCAGATGTCTGAGATGAGTTAGATAGGAGGTTAAATACACCATAAGACATTTCACAGTTAGGCAACTTCCAGTTCGTCCCTGACTTTAAGCTACTGAGTCACAACTTGGCCAACAGTAGATGCAGAATGAGGAGGATTTGTAAAGCTGGCAGTGATTCATGCAGTTTTGGAACATATGCATTCTTGCCATTGGGGATAATGTAAGTCTGTAATGATGAATTCATGCGTGTTCTTTGAAAGGAGAAGTCTGCTATCGATGGAGGCACAGAAGCATCTGGGAAAGCCATTCACAGGGTGGAAAACGTGGAACAAATGAAACATTTACACAGTTAGTTTTGTCTGGATAGTTGTCAGGTTACTTATGTATTCTGTCAGCAGTGACTTTCTGCTACGAGCAGTGGGAATTGACTTGCATAATTACCTGGATAGCAGTCCTTGTGAAGCAATATATTAGAATATTTCACCATGAGGCCATGTTTAAACTAACATTACCACTGCATAAACATCGTCTCTGGCAAAGGTGCAATCTCTGAAAACAACAACACAGTCTGAGAAAATCCTTTTCAAAACATGGTTGTTTTAGGCTTTGAGCCTTGAAACGACTGGATTCCCTTGAGTTTATTTCTGCAGAGAAGCGCTATTACAAGCTTTTGTTGAAATTTGAATGTTGTTTAGAGACCGGAAAGGCTTTCAGCTTGACCAGCAAACTGCTCCAAAAAATTGTTACTAAGTTTGTATTTGTCCTTAAGAGCTTAACTGCTTTAAGTTGGGGTTATCTTAAATAACCCCTGCTGCTGACCCAGCTGTCAGTTAAGCTGTTTTGTGCCATGAACTCTGGATAATGTCCAAACCTAATTCTCTGGACATTGTCAGGTGTTCTTATGTCGCCCTTTCACTCGACGGGGGATTTGGGTTTCCGTCAGAGTGGTTGCATCGGATCAGACTCCCAGTTAAGTTGTGCTGCTATCATTTGGCTGCACCATGATATAGCTGCCCTGTGGAGTTATTTATGTTTGCAAAGATGTCCAAATGAGGATGGAAGAAGTTTCTGGGGGATGCCAGTGAGGTTAACAGGAAAACTGAATGAATCTCTGCATGACATCCCACTACTGGGATGGAAAATATGAGTTTTTGCAATCAGTTGTTTTTAATATAATAATATACCTTCTTCATATCTGAATCAGCACTAACTGGCTGTACAGAGAACAGTGCGCCGCCACCTGCCATTTGCTTGCTAAAAATCTGTTTACTTTCCAAGTTTCTAAGTTCTCAACCCTCACTGCACAATTAGTTTGTTTCAGACTTAATCAGCAGTTTGTGGATCTCGTATCAGACCCCCACCATGTCCATAAGACCCTGCAAGAAATACGAGAAGTGCAAAAGAAATTCACATTTTCAGCTCAACCAGGTGTTAAATGTGCCACTCCTAAAATACTATGACTACATTCATGTGATATTTTATTTGTAAATATTGTGATTATTTTGATTAAAGTATTTTTTTAAATCTATAATTAGGGGGACGGAACATTTGTTCTGTCTTGTTTCCCTGGGAGCAATAAAAGTAATGGACGGTTCTGGTGCTTAATCAGACGTGATCTGAGGCCGTGTCCCAATCCAGGGTCTGTACACTTTGAAAGTATTGTTTTGTCAGCTGCATACATCGTTGTGGCACCAAGTTCTGTCCCAATTCAAAGGTTCCTGAATGTCGACACTTTGTTTGGCTCCAGATTGGCTTTAATAAAGGGCGAGAAGTGATGCATCCATCGCTGCCTCTCTTCTCCCAGAATCCATTGCTTGCCTGATAGAAAAGAATGAGCAGCAGAGTGCAGGTGTAGGTACCACACCAACGAGGCCGTTTAAATGTATATACACTAAGGGCTGTGATGATATAGATTTGTTTCGATTTGATTCCAATTTTTTGGGTGCCAGTTCGATTAAAATTGCGATTCTCACAATTCTTTGATATTGCTGATTTTTGTAGACTGATGCCTTTAAACTCAGCTTTTATTCCTTTATCTTGTCCACAAAATATTACGGTCTAGATTTCTTCATCTTATCTAAACTTAAGGGAAAAATTCTGAAGCTAATTCCTGTTGTTGTGAAGACGGGGTGGGAAAGATCCTTGATCACGCTGAGCTGTTGCTTTTCTAACGGGTGTTTGACGTCGTCTTCAGGTGTCGTTGCCTCCTGCTTTGTAGTCATCTTACCTGACTCAGGATTATACTTTTCAAATGCCAGTAGAGCGGCGATGACGGAGGAGAAGACAACCAAAGGTGTGGAAATCCATCCACCAATCCGCTTTCTGGCGCTGCAAACCTGGAATACACACTTACACATGTACTTAGAGACGATGGCTTCGCCTGAGGCGCTGCCTGGCCGGCGCCGGCCTCCTCTGTTCTTCTTCATTCCATGTGCCGTTTTTCCTTTCTGTTCCCTTTTCACCTGTCACATCCACTTTCTCCTTTCCTCCGTCTCCATCTGCTTCTCGCTCTCTGAGACTCTTTCTGCCTTTTGACCGGCTTTGCCGCCTCCCGATTCTTTCTCCTCACAGCCCTCATCTTTTCTCTTGTTTCAGGGATTCATTTTCATGCCTTTATCTTCCACCACTTCATTCCTTCTCTTCATCCTTTGTGTGTTTGATCGTGTAGTCTTCCTGTCGCCCTGCTTTCCATTTGTTTCCACCTTTCTCCTGTCCTGGCTTCTGCCTCTCGCCTCTGCTCCTCCCTGCCATTATCTTTTCAATCATTACTTCGATTTGTCTTTCTGTTCCTGCTCGCTCTCTGTCTGGGCTGCTCTGTCTGTAGATGGTTGGCTTCGCAGCGCTCTGTCAGTGGTTTCAGTGATTCGTCACCACCAGCAGTTGGAGAAACGGCTCTATCTCCATCCGGCTTTATCTCCTGAACGTTAGGTGAATTACAGCATGTTGAACTGAAACAAAGTGCTCTGATGTTCCGTTCAGCGGAGTTTCCACCCCGACGCGTCACTAGCAGCTTCATTTCATTCCCTCCAGGTGGGGCTTGCGTCTTTGTTGCCTGTAATGTTCGTGGAAACATCTTTTCTTCTCTGTCTTTGTCTCAGACACGGCAGGAATGTAAAACACGTCGAACTGCAGAAATGTTTTCTGAACTTGATTTTAGGTCATAAAGTGGTAAAAAGAGAACAGAACAAACTAAAATAGTATAAATCTTTCATATCCACCTCAGAAATCCTCAGAAAAAACCAAATACTTCCTCGTTGTCGAGAGGTTTTAGTTGGAATGTTGTTAATATCAGCGCAGATCATCACGTCTTCATCTTCTTCTCTTCTCTTTCTTTCTTCATCCTTTGATTCTGCTTTTTTTCATTTTGTTCTTAGGTTTTACATCTTCATGCCTCCTCCTCCTCCTTCTAATCTTTCTCATGCTTTTTTCATTCTTCTCATTTTTCTTTTCCCCTTTTCTCATGCTGTTTCTTCTAATCATCCATTTTCTTCTTCTTCTCTTCATCATCTTCTTCTTCTCCGTGTTCTTTGAATAGTGAATTCATTTATATAAATATAGAACATTGGATCAATAATCAGATGTTGAAACAAACTTCAGCTTGTACAGCGAAGAGGAGTCATGCAGCACATGTTTACCGATGTTCTGCACACGCTGAGACAGAACTGCAGTAAATAATGCTGTGATATTGATCCTTTTATGTCTGTTTGGATGCATGCAACACATCAGGATGCATGCAGGCCCGACGCTGCAGACGATCTGAGGGACTCGGCTCTTACAGCCGTATGACATCAGGTTTTAGTTTGAGATGGTGACTTTTTAAAACTGTGGTCCATCCTGCAACCAGAAAGCAGCGCATGCAGAAAGGGGATGAGGAAAGCTGCGGGGAGGCTTCCTAACATCATGCTTGCTGCTTCTTTTTCCTGATGCACGAAGACAAAGAGGATTTTTGTTCAGGCGGCTCTAAATAATGCAAAACATCAACATTTAAGCAAAAAAAAAACCAAACTTCAAACTGCTCAACACAGATGGAATGAAACATAAATACATCAGCTTTGTGTGACTTTTAAACAGAGTAGAAGAGAAAGGTGTGTGTGTGTGTGTGTGTGTGTGTGTGTGTGTGTGTGTGTGTGTGTGTGTGTGGTGGGTGTGGCGGAGCACAAAGCTGTTTTTGTGCTGCACAAAACATACAAGCATTATGACGCATATTTCCTCGTCTCGTTTATTTTTCTTCTTTTGTCCACAAGTGATGAGGTGTGCTCCTCCGTCTGACACGAGGCTGAACCGATGAGATGCAGCGAGACGTTCTTCGTCTTATTGCTCCGTGTGACCTGCAGTAACTCTGCAGGATTATTGCTCAGTGTCTGAGATTTACTGCCACATGTGAAGCAACAGTACAACTCAATAAGGTGTGTGTGAAAACACACAGCCAACAGAAAGACCGAACAGTTATAAGGAGCTGGGGAGGGAGTGAGAGCGAGGAGGAGTGTAGCGGCTGCTTTCAGGCTCACAGGAGCGATTTTCTCCCTCAATAGGAGTACTTAAGACTCTATGGATTATTAATGGCCTATCTCTGAGGAGCCCCCCCCACATCACCACCACCATCCATCTTCCTCCTCCTCTTCTTCCTCATGCCACTGTGCTTTCTTTCTGCTCCCTCCTTCGTTTATTCCCACTTTACTCCCCTTTCTGTCTCTTTATTCGTCTCCTTCCTCCAGGCTTCTTTTTCACATTTTAAGTCCATTTCTGCTGCCGTGCGGACGGAAATGTTGCTGTCCGTTTGGAACGCTGTCGTACGTCGCTTTGTTCATACATGGAAGCATCTTTACGCTACCAACACACCGTCCACCCTTCAGGTGGCGGCGCTGGTTTCAGAGTTCACGTCTTGTTTGCGTTGCGATAATTCACTGTTTTAAAGTTTTTTAGAAACGTCCAAAAACAGCAGAACAAGCAAACTAAATAAACCACCAACATTTTTGGCCTCACCTTCTCCTGCGTCATCTGCTTTTATTTTGAAGGTTTCTGCGTTGTCTTCCTCCTCGCGCTCTTCTTCTGTGGTTTGTTCCAGAGGAGGAATCGTTTCCCTCACGGTTTCTAGCGGCGTTGCTCTGTTTTCGCCATCAGCTGGCTGACAGCGAACCATCTGAAAACTCTCTGTGGAACCGAAGCAGAAGCCAGACCGTCCGTCTCCTACACGGAACATAAACGGGCCTGTAGTCGTCCCCCATGCTTCACACCCCCCATTTCATTTGTTTTCCACTTCCTCCTCTCCTCTTCCTCCACCTCATCTCCATCCTGACTCTCCAACGCCACCCTCCTCCGTATGACTCCCTCCTCACGCAGATTATTCACCACGACCTGATTGGCCAGCTTCTCCGTGTCGTCCTTAAGCCCGTCGTTATGAAATGACGTTGTCATGCTTTGCTGCACCGTTAATGACTTATGATAACAGTTTTAATAGTCTTCTCTACCGTGCAAAGGATTCGTCAGCATCTTCCGTCTTTGTCTCCGGATGTCTTTCTGTTTGTTTCCACCAGTTTGGCTGCATCTGAAAACGGATCTTTCTGCTGTTTATGTGGAAGTTTGTTGCAGCAGTTTGGACACAGCTGGCTTGCTTCCACGTAGAGCTGTCATTCTGGGATCAGGCTGCACAAGATCAGCTCACTAATGGCCTGACGGGGTGTGAGGAATAGAAATTAGCTTTGGGACTGACAGTTTATTTTGCTATCCAGTTTTGTGTGTCAGAGCTGAGACAACCAAGTTTTGCTTCTCCTGTATTTCCACAGGTCCCAGTGGAAAAGCCGGAGATGGTTTGTGTTTTTTTTTTTTTTAGCTTGTTTTACAACCAAACATTGAGATTCAAGACCCCCCACATGTGTCTGTTTCCTCTGTTTACGCTGCTGAGGGTTTAATTTGGGGTTGGTTGAGATTCAGATTTTTCTTTCTGCTTCAGGTTAATGAAGCTGAATTTCTGGGGGTTAATAAGAGTCAGACCCTTTTAAATGATCTGTCTGCCTCGTATCCTTCTAGCTGATCATAAGCCTTAGTCCAGACCAGGTTTTAGATCATAGTTCTTCTTTTAAAATGAACATTTTTAAGACTGTTTAGTTCTAAAAGAGTCAGAATTGGAGAGCTTTATCGTTGTCTTGCTTGTGTTGTCCCACCAGTAGAGCAGCTCTTCCCTCGAAGTTACAATGACTTGCAGAGGGACCAGTCTTCACCTGCAGGGTTTCTCCTTCACAGATCATTCAATTCAATTCAGCTTTATTTGTATAGCGCCACTTCACAACAATGTTGTCACAGGACACTTTACATACACGAATCAACATACACATTATTTCGAGCCAATTCATACATAGCCTTTAATAGAAACCAAGTGATTGCATCGAGTCATGACTTGGATCCAATTCCCCATCCTGAGCATGCACGAGGCGACAGTGGGAAGGAAAAAACTCCCCTTTAACAGGAAGAAAACCTCCTGCAGAACCCGGCTCAGGGAGGGCAGCCATCTGCCATCCCAACAAACTTTCTAACAGCGAGAAATGATATTTTTTATCATCACCAGTCTTATCATTTCTCATCTGCCCCCAGTTGGAAATCATAGGTGTCCATACGATATGCTGATGTGTAGCTACAGACTGATTGTGGCTCTCAGACAATGAAAATATTCAGCATTTTTATGTTGGTAAACGTGACTTTTACAGCACCATCCATGTTACATTTACAGTTTCTGTAACCTTCATGATGTCCAGTAGAATGATCTGAATGTTGCAGAATGCAGTAATATCATCATAGCAACATTTATCTGTGGTTTTCATTGAGCAGAAACACTGGAAACCAGTGGTAGAACTGCAGGATTAATCATACTGATCACTGGTTTATGTCCAAAAGCAATGCACATATAATGCACATTTGGCTCCTCTATTAATCTCCTGTATTACTGCAACAGAGTTATGTTGGAAGTCTGGGGTGATAAAAAGGAACCTGCAGTCATTACAAGACAAGAACCAGTCAAACATTATTTTATACACTAGAATTAGGAGACCTGGTCAAAGCTGGAACTGTTTACTGCCAGGAAACATGCAAACAGGTCTATAAGGTAAGAGGTTAACCAAAAAAGGGGTTAAAGCAAAGCAAAAACACAGATAAATGAACTAAACAATGCAAAAAATAAATGTGTGGAAAACACCTGGTAGAGGACAAGTTGTTCTGACTGTAAATATGGATTTTATTAAAGCAAAAAGGAGGCGACAGCAGCGTTTCCATTACCCTGTGCAAAAAAAGATCCATCCATCCATTTTCCCAACCGCCTACACCAGTTCAGGGTCACAAGGAAAATGGAGTCCATCCCAGCAATCATCCAGCGAGAAGCAGGGACACCTGGACAGGTCACCAGTCCATCACAGGGACAACACAGAAAGACAACCATTCACACTCACAACCTAAATATCACAACTGGTAGCAGTGAAATGGAAATGTGTTTGACCAGTCAGAGGAGATGGCGTTGGAGGTCACGTGACCAGTTCGTTTCAAGTGGAGATGGTGCAGTGTGGATGGACAGGGGAGGAGACGGGAATCTTCTGATGAAATGCAGTTTTATAGGAAGTAGAAATGGGAAAAGAGGGGAGGTACTTCGCAGTGCCGTGGAGAAGAATCCTCTGCAGTGGAAACCATTAAAAACAACGCGACCTGGTAGAAGATGCAGCTCTTGCTCATGCATGGCTTTCCTATATTTTTACAATATATACTTATATTATAAGTAAGTTATAACCTATATACTTAATTTCTTAATATTCCTATATTTTTTCTATTATTTTAAACCTTTTTTTTTTTTTTTTTTTTTAATTCCGTCAACTAAATAAACAATTTTCAAAATTTTAATTTTTATTTTGCAAACCCCTGAATTTGAACCAGCTGCTGAGGCTCGTAATCCTGCAAGTCATGAGAGTGTTGGTAGCTGTTAGTTTTGTTAGAAATGTACAAATATGAATTAAACTGATAAAATTGTAAAGTAATTATTTAAAAGAAGTAAATAAGTTTCTTTATTTCTACCGTTTTCTTTTCAAACACTTAGTTTTGTCTGGTTTATGTCTGTTTTAAACTGGTTGAATTGATTAACTAAAATAAAAGTGAATCTCCTGTATAGAAGGAGCTGGCACCGTTAACATCTTGGACCCGGCACCAGGAAGTCGTCACAACCAGCAGTGTGACCCAGTTCTGAAGGACCTGAGCAAGGCGTCCTTATGAATCATGTGAACTGCAGCAAAGCAGTGTGTGGCCACCTCACACACACACAAAGCCAAGTCGTAACGACAGCATTTCTTTCTCTGCATCAGTCCTGTAAACTGTTTTCACCAGTTTTCCTGCCGCTGTACCGTTTAACCAGGAATAAAATAATGTTTAACATGTTAATCTGAAATAAGCAGAACGTGGTTAAGCAGCAGTAAAAGAAGCATCATGTCTGAGTTTTCTACATGGATAAATCCGTTGTTTCTCCCCTCTGTGTTGTCTTTGTTTGCGTCTTTGCTCGGTGAGCTTCCAGTCAGAAATACCCGGCTGTGCTGCATTTCTGAGTCCGTTTCCCTGGACGGCTTATTATTCGGCTGACAATCATTTTGTAAAACTCAGATTCAGCATCTCTGGTTTCACAGTCTTTCTTTCTTTGTTTTCACTGTTGTGTGTCTTCCTTCAGGGTGGTAAACGGAAGATACAACATGTTCATATATCTAATGTTTTACATCCAGATTTACAAACTATTAGAAGTTAAATGATATCATAAATGATCTGAGAAACACTGCTCAGGTCAGTTGGTCAACATCTGGAACTACCTGCTGCTTCAGATGAGCTTCTTTACAGCTACGTGGAATAAAACAGGAAAACTTTGAAGATCAGAACTTCTTTATGGATCAATGAAAATAGTTGGGATTAAAACCCTTCATGGAAGATGTGCATCGTTTCTGCTCCTGTTTTAATCTATAAAAGCATTTCTACCTCTTATATCTCCCATACTTCTCTGTGTCTTTACATTTTTGGGAATGGCTACCCTGATTCTCTTTTGGATGAAGGGGGAGGGAAGGGTTAAGGAAGAGGGGCCACACAACCCTCAAAATGAAGACTGATGAGATCACGCATGCAGCGACGGGTATAAAGAATTTTCTAACCTGTACCTGATAAATCTGCCAAGATGGCAACACACTCCTAAATTCATATTCACAATCAATAATGTTGTAAAATTTATTTTAAGATTGTCTTTTATCTTATGGCTGTTTATTTAAGGCATCATTCCAGCCGTAATATTGTCAACATTTTTATTTTTTATTTATTTTTTATATCAGCCGGCGCCTGCCGTTGTGGTGAATGTGCTTCACAACGAAACCTGAACAGCTGAGGCACAAAACGCTGCAGTCTTCTGGCCTTTTCTAGTGATGAAGAACACATTTGCAACACATGTTCTGGTCCACGATGAGCTGCTTGACACCATGTTACGTTACATCCGCGCCACAGGAACACAAGCAAAGGAGTTTCTTTTCCTTCTGAAACTCTTTAATCACTGCTGGAAAGTTTATCAATCAACGGATCAGATGAGGTTTATTTCTATACATGTGAAGATAAAATGACTTCTGTTCAATCTTCAAGACTTTACTCCCCCCCCCCCCCCCCCCTCACATGGACCATTCAGAAGAATAAAAGACATTGAAACGCCTGACTTGGATGCAGAAAAGAGAAAAAGAACTTTGCTTTTTCTGATTTTTCTCTTCAACTTGCTGAACTTTTCAGCGAGGTAAATGCGTGCTCGTGTCTTCTCTCCTCTCTTCCTGCCTCTCAGCTTCCCGGTTTGGGATTTTTTTTGTACTAACTCGTTCTTTTTCTCTCATTTTGCTTGCTCTACCTCCACCCCTCCTGTCAGTCCACTCTGCTTGTTTGCTCTAAGCCATCGCCTCCTTAGCAGAGATGCTCTTAAGCTTCTTGTTTTCCTCCTCCTCCTCTCCGCCTTGCTCTCCATCGGAGCAAATTGCTTTGGACGATGCATCCAGGTTGGAGTGTCCTAGATTTGTCTGTCCTCTCTCTCATCTTCTGGCCCTCAGTCCTCTCCTATGCATTTATTTATTCAGATGGAGGAGTGAATGAGGGAGAAAATCAGGGACAAGGATGAGAGGGTGGCAGTCAGAACAAATAAGAGGATAAGATGAGGAAAAATAGTCTTAAAGGGCTTAAAATTGAGTGTGTGTCAATATGGCCTATTGGCTGCTGAGAGAGGATTGTAGCCGTTGCATCTGCAAGCAGCAGCAGCGCTGAGCTCAGAGTAGACGTCTCATTAGAGAGCTGACGATGAGATATTTCATCTGTCTCATTTCAGGAACCGAAATATCAGTTTAAAAATATGGTGATAAGCATATTTCCAGCTTCCTGCAGGTCGCCGCCTCTTCCTGAAGGGCAAAAAAAATATCCCCTACAGTTTACAGACCAGGCTTCAGGTTGCTCAGTTGTTTAATCAGATCTGAACTTTGTCAGATTTTAAGGCCGGCATTACAGGCGACTGCTTCACGAGCCTGTTCTGAGGCAGAGATCTGTCAGGCCGGCGAGAAACGATCGACGGAGAATCAGGTTAATGAAACTGTAACGTTTTTCATCTTCAACCTGCATGAAATTATCCTGAACGAGTCCCACGTTCCGCTGCAATGTGTACGTTTAATTTGTTTGCGTTAGCATTTCATGTTAAGTAGCATTGGTGTTGCAGTGCAGTGTTTCATGTCGAGCAGCGTTGGTGTTGCAGCATTTCGTGTTGAGCAGCGTTGGTCTTGCAGCGCAGCCTTTCGGTTTGAGTAGCGTTGGTGTTGCAGCGCAGTCTTTCGTGTCGAGCAGCGCTGGTGTTGCAGCGCAGCCTTTTGTGTTGAGGAGCGTTGGTGTTGCAGCGCAGCGTTTCATGTCGAGCAGCGTTTGTGTTGCAGCGCAGCGTTTCGTGTCGAGCAGCGTTGGTGTTGCAGCGCAGCCTTTCGTGTCGAGCAGCGTTGGTGTTGCAGCGTTTCATGTCAAGCAGCGTTGGTGTTGCAGCGCAGCCTTTCGTGTTGAGCAGCGTTGGTGTTGCAGCGCAGCGTTTCGTGTTGAGCAGCATTGGTCTTGCAGTACAGCGTTTCGTGTCGAGCTGCGTTGGTGTTGCAGCGCAGCCTTTCGTGTCGAGCAGCGCTGGTGTTGCAGCGCAGCCTTTCGTGTTGAGCAGTGTTGGTGTTGCAGTGCAGCCTTTCGTGTTGAGCAGCGTTGGTGTTGCAGCGGAGCCTTTCGTGTTGAGCAGCGTTGGTGTTGCAGCGCAGCCTTTCGTGTTGAGTAGCGTTGGTGTTGCAGCGCAGTCTTTCGTGTCGAGCAGCGCTGGTGTTGCAGCGCAGCCTTTTGTGTTGAGCAGCGTTGGTGTTGCAGCGCAGCGTTTCATGTTGAGCAGCGTTTGTGTTGCAGCGCAGCGTTTCGTGTCGAGCAGCGTTGGTGTTGCAGCGCAGCCTTTCGTGTTGAGCAGCGTTGGTGTTGCAGCGCAGCCTTTCGTGTTGAGCAGCGTTGGTGTTGCAGCGCAGCCTTTCGTGTTGAGCAGCGTTGGTGTTGCAGCGCAGCCTTTCGTGTTGAGCAGCGTTGGTGTTGCAGTGCAGCCTTTCGTGTTGAGCAGCATTGGTGTTGCAGCGTTTCGTGTCGAGCAGCGTTGGTGTTGCAGCGCAGCCTTTCGTGTCGAGCAGCGTTGGTGTTGCAGCGCAGCCTTTCATGTTGAGCAGCGTTGGTGTTGCAGCGGAGCCTTTCGTGTTGAGCAGCGTTGGTGTTGCAGCGCAGCCTTTCGTGTTGAGCAGCGTTGGTGTTGCAGCGGAGCCTTTCGTGTTGAGCAGCGTTGGTGTTGCAGCGCAGCCTTTCGTGTTGAGCAGCGTTGGTGTTGCAGCGGAGCCTTTCGTGTTGAGCAGCGTTGGTGTTGCAGCGCAGCCTTTTGTGTTGAGCAGCGTTGGTGTTGCAGCGGAGCCTTTCGTGTTGAGCAGCGTTGGTGTTGCAGCGCAGCCTTTCGTGTCGAGCAGCGTTGGTGTTGCAGCGTTTCGTGTCGAGCAGCGTTGGTGTTGCAGCGCAGCCTTTCGTGTTGAGCAGCGTTGGTGTTGCAGCGCAGCCTTTCATGTTGAGCAGCGTTGGTGTTGCAGCGGAGCCTTTCGTGTTGAGCAGCGTTTGTGTTGCAGCGCAGCGTTTCGTGTCGAGCAGCGTTGGTGTTGCAGCGCAGCCTTTCGTGTTGAGCAGCGTTGGTGTTGCAGCGCAGCCTTTCGTGTTGAGCAGCGTTGGTGTTGCAGCGCAGCCTTTCGTGTTGAGCAGCGTTGGTGTTGCAGTGCAGCCTTTCGTGTTGAGCAGCATTGGTGTTGCAGCGTTTCGTGTCGAGCAGCGTTGGTGTTGCAGCGCAGCCTTTCGTGTCGAGCAGCGTTGGTGTTGCAGCGCAGCCTTTCATGTTGAGCAGCGTTGGTGTTGCAGCGGAGCCTTTCGTGTTGAGCAGCGTTGGTGTTGCAGCGGAGCCTTTCGTGTTGAGCAGCGTTGGTGTTGCAGCGCAGCCTTTCGTGTTGAGTAGCGTTGGTGTTGCAGCGCAGCCTTTCGTGTCGAGCAGCGCTGGTGTTGCAGCGCAGCCTTTTGTGTTGAGCAGCGTTGGTGTTGCAGCGCAGCGTTTCATGTTGAGCAGCGCTTGTGTTGCAGCGCAGCGTTTCGTGTCGAGCAGCGTTGGTGTTGCAGCGGAGCCTTTCGTGTTGAGCAGCGTTGGTGTTGCAGCGCAGCCTTTCGTGTCGAGCAGCGTTGGTGTTGCAGCGTTTCGTGTCGAGCAGCGTTGGTGTTGCAGCGCAGCCTTTCGTGTCGAGCAGCGTTGGTGTTGCAGCGCAGCCTTTCATGTTGAGCAGCGTTGGTGTTGCAGCGGAGCCTTTCGTGTTGAGCAGCGTTGGTGTTGCAGCGCAGCCTTTCGTGTTGAGCAGCGTTGGTGTTGCAGCGGAGCCTTTCGTGTTGAGCAGCGTTGGTGTTGCAGCGCAGCCTTTCGTGTTGAGTAGCGTTGGTGTTGCAGCGCAGTCTTTCGTGTCGAGCAGCGCTGGTGTTGCAGCGCAGCCTTTTGTGTTGAGCAGCGTTGGTGTTGCAGCGCAGCGTTTCATGTTGAGCAGCGCTTGTGTTGCAGCGCAGCGTTTCGTGTCGAGCAGCGTTGGTGTTGCAGCGCAGCCTTTCGTGTTGAGCAGCGTTGGTGTTGCAGCGCAGCCTTTCGTGTTGAGCAGCGATGGTGTTGCAGCGGAGCCTTTCGTGTTGAGCAGCGTTGGTGTTGCAGCGCAGCGTTTCGTGTCGAGCAGCGTTGGTGTTGCAGCGCAGCCTTTCATGTCGAGCAGCGTTGGTGTTGCAGCGTTTCATGTCAAGCAGCGTTGGTGTTGCAGCGCAGCCTTTCGTGTTGAGCAGCGTTGGTGTTGCAGCGCAGCCTTTCGTGTTGAGCAGCGTTGGTGTTGCAGTGTTTCGTGTCGAGCAGCGTTGGTGTTGCAGCGCAGCCTTTCGTGTCGAGCAGCGTTGGTGTTGCAGCGTTTCGTGTCGAGCAGCGTTGGTGTTGCAGCGCAGCCTTTCGTGTCGAGCAGCGTTGGTGTTGCAGCGCAGCCTTTCGTGTTGAGGAGCGTTGGTGTTGCAGCGGAGCCTTTCGTGTTGAGCAGCGTTGGTGTTGCAGCGGAGCCTTTCGTGTTGAGCAGCGTTGGTGTTGCAGCGCAGCCTTTCGTGTTGAGTAGCGTTGGTGTTGCAGCGCAGTCTTTCGTGTCGAGCAGCGCTGGTGTTGCAGCGCAGCCTTTTGTGTTGAGCAGCGTTGGTGTTGCAGCGCAGCGTTTCATGTTGAGCAGCGTTTGTGTTGCAGCGCAGCGTTTCGTGTCGAGCAGCGTTGGTGTTGCAGCACAGCCTTTCGTGTTGAGCAGCGTTGGTGTTGCAGCGCAGCCTTTCGTGTTGAGCAGCGTTGGTGTTGCAGCGCAGCCTTTCGTGTTGAGCAGCGTTGGTGTTGCAGCGCAGCCTTTCGTGTTGAGCAGCGTTGGTGTTGCAGCGCAGCCTTTCGTGTTGAGCAGCGTTGGTGTTGCAGCGCAGCCTTTCGTGTTGAGCAGCGTTGGTGTTGCAGCGCAGCCTTTCGTGTTGAGCAGCGTTGGTGTTGCAGTGTTTCGTGTCGAGCAGCGTTGGTGTTGCAGCGCAGCCTTTCGTGTCGAGCAGCGTTGGTGTTGCAGCGTTTCGTGTCGAGCAGCGTTGGTGTTGCAGCGCAGCCTTTCGTGTTGAGCAGCGTTGGTGTTGCAGCGGAGCCTTTCGTGTTGAGCAGCGTTGGTGTTGCAGCGCAGCCTTTCGTGTTGAGCAGCGTTGGTGTTGCAGCGCAGCCTTTCGTGTCGAGCAGCGTTGGTGTTGCAGCGCAGCCTTTCGTGTCGAGCAGCGTTGGTGTTGCAGCGCAGCCTTTTGTGCAGGAAGCCTGAGGTGTGCTGGAACAGTCGAGCTGTAGAAGCAGAGTAAAACCTCACAACAGAAGGAGATTTAACTCTCTGCTTGTTATCCTCTGGACCTTCTGAGGCACATCAGCGGTAAAATTTTAACCTGACATGGCTCTGGAGAATGTGGGGCACCTGCGATTTTAGCAAATTTCATTATCCTGTGTGAAAGGGTTTAATGAACGACAGAGGTTGGAGGGTAATTCATTAACACAGCAACAGGCAGCTTTATGTGGAGAAGCATTCTGCTTATCAGTGGAAATCCTAAATTGAGGCCGTGGCAGAAAAGAGCATCCCATTTCCACTAATTGGGGCGCTGCAGATTCAGATGGGGGAAACATGGAGCACAGACCCTGACAGGTTAAACCTACGCTGGTTAGTTTGGAAGAGTGAAAAAGGAAGAAAGTAATGCTGTTGGATGAGTAAGAGAGAGAGAGCGAGGAGGAAGTCATTTGGCAGAGTGGCGCAGGCCGTCTGAAGCCGATGATTGATTCTCCCATGCCGTTAATGTTTGCAGCCGTCAGCCTGTAGGCCTACAAAGAGTTAAACAGATTATTGAAGGTATTAGGTGCACAAGACAACACCGGGGCTTGTGTTCATTCAGCAGTGAAAGGCCGTCTCAGCAGGAAAGTGTTCACAGGAGGGGAAAAGGACAGCAACATCCTCCTTTTGCAGAAATGAAAACTGTGGCGAGTAATGGGGGTCTGCTGTGTGCAATTAGAGCTTTTATCATTCTGCAACCTGCTGCTAACGGAGAGCAGCGCAGGAACGCAGCCCAGACGTCTGCAGCAGCAGTTTCACCATCACATAAATGAGTGTTTATCCCTCTGTTTTCATCAGTTTTTTGTTCTTTTTACCTTTTCTGTGTGACACGTGAGCCTCTGTGCAGAGACGAGCTTAGAGTTGGAGACGGGATACAAAGTCGAGAAGTTTGAGTTTTTTTTCCCCTGTTTTCATCCTGCAGAGACAACATGCTGGGTGACGTAAAGCACATTCGTTCATGTGGGGGAATCTGAGAAGTGTGTTTTAGTAACAATCACAAAGTTTTCCAAACTATGCAGACCATGCAGGAAGCAGCTGTCTCCTTGCCCTTGTGGCAGATCGCTCCAGCTGAACTGTAGAAAACCGGTATGGAGGCACTAATGGTGCTCCAGTCCAAGCCCAAGCAGAGCTTCATGATGCGCACTGAGGGTCTTTTAGTGGACCTCTTTGGTTCTAGCTGCCGTTGCCTAAACAGCAACGCATACGAGGCTGCTGTTGCTAGGCAACTTCTGCAAACTCATTTGAAGTGCATGGCTATTTTTGTTGTGGTTCAGATTGGTTTTAACTTCTTCCACTCGGAGCATGCTCAGCTTTGAGAACTATCCTCTTCCGTCCTTCAAAAAAATAATGAGGGAAATGAAAGCAGTGTTTAAAATAAGTCCCGGAACAGACGGCCATCCTTCATCATCGCTCAGGTCCTCGCTGACAGTGAATTCTGTTGCCAGAGAAAGTGTCAGGTCAGTGGGGTGATGGCTTTAAAAAACACAGTGTGCTGCAATACTTTGATGTGGCCCAGGCTCCAGCTAATTCCCCCCCTTTGCCAGCCTGTAAAGGCTGGAGGCTATTCTATTATACAGCGTGTGCTGTACTAAACTATGAAGACCCCATTTCACAGAGTTTTTCTTGTCAATCTGTCCTGGCCAGAGGCGGCTGCACTGTTATGTCGGTGACCTTGGGGTCCATTTGCATTGGCATGGATTAAAGGCTGCCTCCAGTGGCCTCGTCTCCCCATTAATATTTCAACACTGCACTCAAAAGAGTCCATTTGTAAAAGTGATGTCCGATTATCTCCACCTCTCCTCATTCCAGTTAACCGAGGGCGCAGAACGCCACGCGTTGTGGAGCTGTGAGTGCTGCGGTCTCAGACTGCGAGGTGGCTGGATGTATCAGGATGACACCATTTCATCAGCAACTGTAAAAAAAAAAAAAACGTTTCTGCCTTCTGGGCCTCAGAAACTGGAACCACAGCTGATAAAATCTGCATTTCTGATTATTTTCTGTTTTTATTAGCTTATTGGTTTTTACAGATGCGTTTGCAGACAAAGTTCAAACTGTGGTTTGCAGCTGCTTTAAGCTTAATGGCGGCTGCTGATGATGAAGCTGAGTGTTTCCGCTCAGCCTGCATGCGTAACTCTGTTAGGGAGTTAGCGGACCTCACACGGGGCGGAACAACTAGCCGACTTATCATGGGACTTTTCCTGAAACATCATTTAAGGGAATGTGTCTGGATCATTTCCTCTGGATGATTAATCCTCTGCTGTGCCCTTTAAGTGTCGGGATATTTATTTTTGAGCTGGCGTGATGCAGACGCTCTGCCTCTGCAGTGAATTGTATATTTCAGTCATTTCTCTGTCGCTGTTCTCTCCATCTCACTGTGCTGTGAATTAACATAGAGAGGGTTTAGAAAGGGAGGTAGCTGGATCCCTACAGGGCTTTCGTCAAGCTCAGCACACAGCAGATATATTTTGGATTCCCGCCTCTAGAGAAGGAGGCTTTACTTCCCTGTTAGACTGCAGAAGGGGCAGATTTGACCTTGTGTCTGCTCCAGCTCTGATTCTGGCCAACATGAAGCTAATGATTGACTAACAGCGAGCTCATTGCTTATCAATCCTCATTAAAGTTTTCCTCAGAGTTTAAAACCGACGCCTCTCATTAACTGTTTCCCTGTTCAAGCTTTGAAAAGATGAAATCAAATGAGACTTTTTGTTTCCCACCATCAGAGTTTGGTATCTGCTTGGGTTAGCTTCTGCTTGTAGCCAGATACATATTTCATTGTGCAACACAGAAACTCATCAGATAAATTTGTAATGATCCTTCTTTTCAAGGCTGACATGAATGAAGTTTAGATGAGATCTGGCCGTTACGACATCTTCCACTGCTTGTAAGAAGAATAGATGAGCCATTTACTGGATCCGGCATGTCCTTGGACATGTTGTCTTCCTTTGCTGCCTGCAGGATCCTTGGCACTGAGGTGGCATCATGCTAACTGTAAACACTGACAGGTTTAAGGTGCATAATTTGCTGCAGGTAAAAACCTGTCCATTGTTTAACTAATTTGAGTGTTTGTTCTGAGGATTGTATTGTAACAAGTTGAAACTTGGGCCTGGAACCTGTTCTACCAGTTCTGACCCCAGCTAGGATCATCAGCTTGTCATTGTTTTGCTTGTTTTCTCCTGATGTGATATTATAACCGTTATGTGAAGCATTTCCATTGACACAGAACATGCAAATGAAACATTAACCCTACGGAGCCCAGCGTGACACATCAGTCTCGCAGACATCTGGCTTTGCTGTATGGAAACACTTTGCACACAGTCCTGCTGAATGCAGTCTTCTGCCTCCTAACAGATGCTCCAGAATGCAGAAGTTTACTCTATAATAGTTTTAGTTCATGACAGTAATAAATGGTAAATAACATTATTTTTGTGATGTTTAGTTAAAAGGTCAAATGCATAATTTATATACAAAAAAATATATATTTTCTTAACTGTTTTTTTCATGGTTCTGGTCTTAATAAGAGACAGGGTTGTGCATTTAATGCCTTAATGTGGCATCTTCTTCCCATCTTATCCTAATCTTTTAGTCATCCATCCATCTATCCAGTGTCTACCTATGTACTCCACTGCAGGATTGCATGGCTGCAGGATTGCAGGGTTGCGTGGCTGCAGGGTTGCATGGCTGCAGGGTTGCGTGGCTGCAGGGTTGCATGGCTGCAGGGTTGCGTGGCTGCAGGGTTCAGGGCTACATGGCTGCAGGGCTACATGGCTGCAGGGCTGCATGGCTGCAGGATCTCAAGCCTGTCCCATCTGCCGCTAAGTATGAAGCGAGATACACCCTGTACAGATCACCAGTCCATCTCAGGGCCAACACAGAGAGGCAACCAAATGTCGTACATTTGGGCAACACAGTGAGGCGATTAAGGAAAAGCTCCTGACTTGGTCCACCTTCAGGTTCATTTATGGTAGCTTTTATCCAACTGCGTCAGTGTGTCCCTACAAAGACAGAAGGATGTTGGGTATTCAGTCAACGCAGACAGAATCGTGTACAGTCCTCCAAAAAGCTATCAGCACATCGCCCCTGAGATGATGCTGCATGCTGCGGGAATGTTGATTGGTTTTAGCTGAAAACAAGAGGTTTCACTATGAAGAGGACAAAGTACCAAAAGCAACCAAAGAACACAGAAGTACAGGGAAAAAGTAGAAACAAAACCTTCGTTTCATCACCGAAGCAAATGGTTTCTTGTCTGACATGCTTCCTGAGCCAAGACGAAGAGGAAATGGATAAATGAATACTTCTTGTTGAGATGTGTTCCTGCTCCTGTTTTTCATGTATTTATTTATTTTGCTTCCCTTCTTTATTACTTCTTTTCTTTTCTTGGCACCAGTGTTGTTTCCACTGTTATTAAAATCATTTTTAAAAAAAGTCTGTTTCCTTTTCCTCCTTTCATGTCTGTCTTCCTCATATCTTTCTAATTCACCCTATTTTCCCTCCTTCCTTCTGTCAGGTTCAGGATTAATATATTAGATAACAACAGTACACAATAAAATAAATATTTTTTTATTTAATACATAAATGATAAAACAGATTTAAAGTATTAAGAGCAGGCTTATACAAGACGCCTCCTCTAGCAAAACAAATCAGTTGGGCAGAATTTGGGCCTCAGAACGCCGTCCTGCATGTCATGGTGAACAGGAAGGGGTAATATAAGTGTTCAGTCTGGATTTAAAGCTTTCTATGAATGAAAACAAACACATATTGTTGTTTTTACTCTTCTATCAATATGAAATATTTGTGTAATATAAATAAATGTGGCTGAAATTTAAAGTTCACATCTGATTTAGTTCATTCTGTGCAGAAATTACAAAAAAAAATGCCGATTAAATGTTATTTTGGTTGTATTTATGGGCATATAAACATATTATATCCGAGCAGTTGCAGGCCTCCGCTCCCTGCAAGCTTCACTGAGAAATCAAACAAAAGGTTTCTTGAAGAGAACGTCCCGACTCTTCGTCTCAAACGCACATTTTTTGTTTAAAACTGACTAAATATTAGCGTTCCGCTCGGTGACAGAACTCCTTTATTCTTCCGGTTCCTCTTCTTCAAGGTTAATATTTTCCAACCTGGTTTTTTATAACACAGCAGACATCCTGCTTCCTTACTGGGCCTGATGGAGCTGAACGTCTCCTGGCACAGCAGTAACACAAGTGCCCGCTGCAGACTGCAGGACAGACACTCCGTCTGTTCCTGATGTGAATAAATATGGGTTAACATGTCGGGGCACAGTCCACTGACCGATGCAAACCACGTAGAGCACATATCATCCAGCTGAGTGGAGGGTTTAATCCCCTCAAGTCGCCGCATGTGAACTTCGCTGTTTCTGGGAGTTTAAACTGAGCTGAAGTCATGTGTTCTTCTCAGGAAAGGAAGGAAGGAAGGAAGGAAGGAAGGAAGGAACACTTGAAGGTTTAAGCTGCCCTTATTGTGCTCAGTGCCATATGGTCCAGCTAGTGTGGATCCATTTTGTCCCATTTGTAGCCCAAGGGTCAGTCAGATGCTTCAGAGTGGGCTCTTTCATCTATTCATCTCTTTGTGGGGAAAAGAAATTCATTCTGGAATCCAGAAAAGATGGAGTTTAACATTCAAAGTGTACAGTTTTATCTGCGTGTTAGCAGTAGGGAATGAAACTAATATTTATCAACCTGCTAACGCAGTCTTCATGTCCTCTGTGAAGCCACAACTCCTCATAAATACCCGGAAAAAGCTTCAGACTTCAGAAGCCCAACTTCCTCCTGGATTCAGATTTGTCCAGGAAGCCGTGTAGCTGTGTGTGTGTGTGTGTGTGTGTGTTTTCCATGCGGCTGTTATCGCATCTTCAGCGGCTTAGCTTTCGCTTTGTTCCAGGTGTTGCTGTTGTCGGTTCTTTATCCCACTCCGAGTCCAACTCCCTGCCGACTTTCTGAGGCATGTCAGGAAGATGGAGGTCCCCCTGAGACCGTCCTTACAGAAAATCCTCTGGAATGCACCAAAGACTCAGCACCACTCACACACACACACACACACACACACACACACACACACACTCACACACACATCTTAGTGTATGTGTTTTTTTCTTTACTTTCAGTTTTCCTAAGGAAGCATTCAGGAGTCCTGAATAAACTTGTTTGCTGAAGTAATCTCTCAGATCTGTCTGGAACAGATGCAGGTTTTGTTGGCGGACTCGAACTCCGGTTGAAAACAAATAGTTTAACGTTAAATTATCGACAGGCTGAAACACGAGTGTGTTTCTCCTGTTTGGAAATAAACTTTTTCCTTTTTTTCAGATCAATAAAAATTCTAATTAAAACTGATTGTTCATTTAAGAAAAGACTCCCTGCATGAAATTCTGCCTCAATCCAACGTGGCTTCTGTTAAACCAGATTAAATCTTGTATTCCGGATTGAACTGGAATCCACTGAAGCAGGATTTTCTGCTATTTGACATAAAACGCCTGTTTTTGCAGCACCTTACTATGGTTTTTTTTTCTTGCAAAAACACCTCATATTTCACTAAATATCAGTTACTGACAGACCCAGCAGCCTATATTGTGATCCATTCACTGTACAGCAGATCTGGATGACACGGAACAGCCAGTGTCCTGCAGGGTTTAGAAGTTTCCCTGCTGCAACTCACCTGCTTTGAATAAAATGTCTCTCCAACAGCTTGTTAAGTTCTGCAAGCCTCTGAACAACTCCTTGGCTGAGTCAGGGGAGATGCAGCAGGGAAGTCTGGAGTCGGTGATCCCTGCTGGAGACTCATCATGGTTACTTTCCTCGTCTGTTGATGCATTTCAGACACCTGGTGGTGTCTAGCAGCACTTTCCTCTGATTTTGTCCTCTTCAGTGTGTGAACTCGAGAGCATGGTGCGTGTCTGAACCGCGGCTGTGTTGTTTTCCAGTTGCCGGGGTGTGACGCGGTGCAGCTACAACGTGATGCTCTGCAGTTTCTCAGCCTTGGAGCTCGGCGGGGCAGCGGCAGATTTAAGGATGGACACCAGGAGTGTCCAGCTCCGGTCCTCGAGGGCCACAATCCTCCAGGTTTTCAATGTAACCCTGCTCCAACACACCTGTTTCAAACTCATCAGTCATTGTGCAGAACGTCATTAGCTGTTGGATCCATTTTATGGAAGCCAGACGTGTTGGAGCAGGGATACATGGAAAACCTGCAGGACAGTGGACCCTTGAGGACCGACTTTGGGCATCCCTGATGTGCATCATGGAGTTCTAAACCCAGAAAGTCGTTTTAAATGCAAACTCAATGTCAATATTCAGTCTTTTCTGGATGAGCAGCGTTGGCGCTGCTTTGCGCTTCATTTAAAACTCAAATGAAGTTACAGAAAAACATTTTCTGTTTCATAATTAGGAAGCAGCTTTTAAGTGATGCTGGCTTACTTTCAGCTAATGACTCCTTCAGACTGGGATGCTGAGACCTGGATTCTGTGTGATCTTTCTGGTCCCACGCCGAGGAAAGCAAAGGTGCCGCAAAAATGAGGTTACAAAACCACCACAGCTGGAAGTTAAATAGGACACGGTGCCCGCAGATTCAGCTGCAGAGGTGCTTGTGGAGTTTAAAATAACATCATGCGGTGCTTAATTACCTGCCAGAGAAGCTGCTAACATTGCAAGAGTTTTACATCAGTCATCTGCATCACCTGACAAGAGTTTACTGTCTTTATGTTCTCTCTTCTCCCAGTTTGGAGATTTCTCGCAGTAAACTCAGCGGCTGAAAAGTGACTCAGAGAACAGCAAGCAGAGTTTTTAGGAAGAGAAAATCATTAAAGTCAAATCCTTTTTCTGAGTTAGCATTTCAGCACATTTTGGCAAAATAGTGTAACTGCTGAAGATTTTGCTCGGAGTTTTTGACATTTACTGGGAAAGGAGAAGCTGGAGGACTGTTTTTAGAGAGTATTGGGCTGTGATGTTTGCTTTTGCAGAATCACTAAAATGTTCTAAACCAGTAACTAAACTTGTCGACAGTGAAAACATTACAGTTTCACAAAGAAAGTCTTAAAAACAAAGACGGTAATGAGGTTTAAATTTATTCCTCTATCATGTAGTTTAATGCTGCTGTTATCTCGATATGGGACTGTTTTGTTTGAACCGGCACCTGGTTCAAAGTGGCAGCGTATCACCATTACCTCAAGGTGGCGCCAATTCCCCTGAACACTTCAGTATCGCTAAGCTGTGATGAAATTTAACATTTCTAATTAAGTATAACCCGGATCTTTTTACTGCTCATTACATTTTCACTACATGCTAACATTGATGGCTGACATGTAGCTCTATAATGATGTCGTGCTTCACACTGTTCATTCAGCATCAAACTTGGAGGAAACAGATTAATTTTTTAAGTTAAACACCACAGTTTTTATCGATACAGACTTTTACGATGTGATTATTGTTTCCAGAAACAATCACGATGTTTCACAGTGTCACAAAAAACCTTTGTAACTTTAAGTTTGCTTTAAATTTGCTTTCTTTCTTTAAATTAAATTTAAAAATTAATTTAAAATTTAAAAATTACTTGAAAAGACTAAACTTTTTTCTTTTACTTTTACTAATGATTTTGTTTTATGAACTGAGTTTAAATCAGGATAAAATTGTGTATTACCAAAACTATATTACCGAATGAACTTAGTCAGATTTTCCCTTTTCGGGACCACTAACTCTGACTAACTCTGACTAACTCTGGCTAACTATGGCTAACTACGGCTAACTCTGGCTAACTCTGGCTAACTATGACTAACTATGGCTCACTGCGGCTAACTGCGGCTCACTCCGGCTCACTATGGCTAACTACGGCTAACTCCGGCTAACTATGACTAACTATGGCTCACTGCGGCTCACTGCGGCTAACTATGGCTAACTATGGCTCACTCCGGCTAACTATGGCTAACTATGGCTAACTCCGGCTAACTATGACTAACTATGGCTCACTGCGGCTCACTGCGGCTAACTATGGCTAACTACGGCTAACTCCGGCTAACTATGACTAACTATGGCTCACTGTGGCTCACTGTGGCTCACTGCGGCTAACTGCGGCTCACTCCGGCTAACTATGGCTAACTATGGCTAACTCCGCTTCTGTCTTCATCCTGTCTCCGTTAAACAAACCAAAGCCGTCACGCGACGCTTTAGGCTGGAAAAAAAAGTTGCTAGGTGCAGTTTGTCAGGCCTGGGATGCTGCAGAATCTGCATAATGAAAGTCTGTGCCATCAAATGTGTTGGAAACAAAGTTGAAAAGTCAGAAATGTGTGTACCGTAATATTGCTTGATTCTCCACACAGGTATATTATTAAGCACATAGTTAAGCACACATTTTACTACCTTTTGTCAAGTAAACGCTGCCTGACATGCAACAGTTGTCTGGTTAACAGTGTCTTGTCCATGAATTGTCACACCTCAGGAGTGAAGCACATCTCTGGTGAGGTGGGCTTCTGTTACCACGTGGACCTCTCACTGCTGGAAGCAGAAGCAGCATCGAGGAGACATTTCTCTCTGGGAAAATGTTGTGGAAAGGTCAGGGTCGATGCTTGAGTCTACACATCTTGTAAAAACAGCATTGTGTCCATTTTCTTACCAAGTCATTCCTCATTTTTTCACAAAAGAAACACTGACACCCCTCATTGCCCCAAGTTTTCTTAATCATAAGGAAAGAATTTGAATCAATCATGCAAAATGTGATTTTTAAAATAATCTGATGTTTTTGATCTAATTGCTTGAAGCACCCAGCAAATGCGATGATCTTAGCATACCAGCTGCCATTCTGTTTGGATTGCAGTGAAACACACGCAGCTGCAGTCAGAGTGCACGAGCACACGCGTGTTGTCTGCTGGCTTATTGGACTCCCTGCAGACAACAGGAGAGCAGGTGCTTGTTGAGCGAGGAAGACGGACTTCAGACTCGTCTATTAGGCCTTCTGACTGTTCTTTACCTCATTAGACACAGTGGAGGTCGATGTGTTTTATTACTCGAGTGTGTCTGTAAATTACCTTTACAGACACATAACCCAACTTTCACTGTTCCGTGACCCCATCGACGGCTAACTCCGCCTCCATCCTGCATCCTACCCAACCTATCAGGTGTCTCCAGCCAGCAGGAGACGATCTTACGATGACTCTTGTTTTGTCTCTTTCTGTCTTTTAATTTTCTTGCGTTTCTTTGCTGAATCAGCAACGTTGCATGTTCAAACAACCGGTTCCTTATTGAAGCGAAACATCACGTCGCGTCCTGGATGTAAAAGCTGTAGTGTCGGTTTCTCAGCGTCAGAACTCTGCTGGGCAGCAGCGGCTCCAGAAATGCACATGATAGGTGTCACTGTGTCATCGAACACATCCAGAACGCAGAGTTTTAAGGTCAGAAAGTTACATAATGCGCTTTTAAGGATAAAACATGTTCACATTATGAATTCACACCTTAATGTATGAGAAAAGATCAATTTAGGGTTAATCTCCTGATTTGGATGATTTTTACAAAACATAAAAAGATTAGATATAAAATACAAACAGAAGCAGGCAAATTATGGAGGGCTGCATTCCATTTAGCTGGTGATTATTGTCCTGAAGTGAAATCCTACATTTTAACCACCAGCGCTGTGACGATATGCTTTTGTCCCGATTCGATTTAAATTGCGATTCTCACAATTCTTCAATATTGCTGATTTTTGTAGATTAAAAAACCAAAAAAATGTATGAAACTTTTTTTTTTTTCGCTCATCATTTTTCTTGATTTCAATTAGGAGTAAACAACACAGAAGCCAGATCATCATTCTGCTGCTATAATGCCCAAGAAGAAAAGTAAAAAGATCAATAAAAATAATAAAAATGGCAAAAAATTCCAATGTGGATTATTTTTATTTATTTTTTTAAAAAAAAAAGTCCATTTTTTTTAAATTAATTTATTTTTTAACAAAAATTCATTTTAAAATTGTGAAGCAAAAAAATCCCAATTTTCGATCTTTCAATTCGATTTTCTCACCCTTATTAACCACATGCTGCTCATATTCTATAACTTCATCATGTCAGGTGTGTTTGTACCGTCTGAACCGATGAAAGCGTGACTGCACACTTATATGCAATGAAACTGATATGACGAAAATATGATGTCATTGCAATGTGCAGCATTTAGATGTAAAGCAGGTGACTAATTTCAGCTGGAAGAAGCTCTGCTCTGGTGTGCATGCTACAAGCTAGCAGCAGATGACATTAGCATTATGAATGAATGTATTTATCAGCTCAAATAGAAGTTGTCATGGATAAAATTACCTTTAGCATGTTCCTCCAACCTTGTGCAGCTGTAGGAAAACATGCAGAATGCGTTCCACTTCTTCTAGCTATGAAACTTTAACATGTTTTTCTTTCCAGTGTTGCAATTGACTAAAAACCAAACTTTGCAAAGTGAACTTTTTCAATTTTTTTTTTATTTTATTATTAAATTAACAAAACAATCAAAGGATGAAGCCATCCATATAAAATTCTTTGCCCCTGCTATGTGTATCTTTTAAAATGTTGCTGCTCTTCATGTAGATGGACTGTGTGATGGTGGAATACATTTCAGGTCTTGCTCACTGTGTCGACGTAGTGCTGCGGTGGCAGGGGAGCACACAGGAATGACTGTTAACAAGTCGCTAATTAGCAATCAGAACAAGATGCCTGCGCTGGAAAAGCGATAGTTGTTTCATACTGACACACACACACACACACACACACACACATTCTGCGTCTGTTTTCCCATGTCGCAAGGCGCTCCTGAGCTCTTTGGGGACCTGCTGTCGCTGATGTGGAATCTGTATTTAGAGTGTCACACTGAGCTGTGGCAAAGGTTAGGAAACACACACACACTCACACACGTGCACATGCTGTGGGGAGGCAGTGATGATGATGTTGATCGCTGCTGAAACGGTTTAAAGATGCCTGTCGCCTGATTTCAGCTGCGATAATGACATCCAGGTGTGTATTCTAACGAGGTGTTCGTGGTCTTATTGACTTTCCTGTTTGGGTAAATTGGTGAAAAGAAAGCAGCAGGACTCCAGGCTGGAATCAAACTGAGTTTATCATAATTCACACGTGTTTTGTTTTATCTGTAAGAAACAACCACTGGCTTCTGTGTTTTTATTATGTTTAAACTCAACGACTGATTTGTCTTCAAGATTGTTTGTGTTTCAGGCTTGTAGCTTTGTGACTAAAATAAACGTTTAAATACGCAAAATAAATGACTGAAAGCCCGGATATGAAAGATGTTATTGGGACACATAGATACCGATGTAGAGGAAATCTGCACAGACATGCTAAATCATAAGCACAATGGTTTACCGACTTGTTTACAGACTTGTTTAACGACCTGTTTACTGGCTTGTTTACAAACTTGTTTACCGACCTCTTTACTGACTTGTTTACCGACTTTTTTACTTACTTTTTTCACAACTTTTTTAACGACTTGTTTACTGACTTGTTTACTGGCTTGTTTACTGACTAGTTTACCAACTTGTTTACCGACTTGTTTACCGGCTTGTTTACTGACTTGTTTACTTGTATATATATATATATATATATATATATATATATATATATACATATATATATATATGTATATATATATATATATAGTAATATACATATATATATATATATATATATATATATATATATATATATATATATATATATATATATATATATATATATATACATATACATATATATATATATATATATATATATATATACATATACATATATATATACATATACATATATATATATATATATATGTATGTGTATGTATATATATATATATATATATATATATATATATATATATATATATATATATATATATATGACCTATTAATGTATGTTTCTGAGAGTGGCGTGGTGGTTCGTACTGGGATCTCACAGCAGGAACGTTGCTGGCTGGATGGAGGTTTAAATCTTCTATGTTCTCCCAGTGCATGTGTGGTTTATGTCCAGGTACTCAGGCTAACTGGTTACTCTAAATTGAACATGAATGA
>NC_136617.1:8722475-8738371 GCF_933228915.1 Telmatherina bonti | reverse complement strand
ATCAGGCTATATCAATACTTTAACCATTACAGTTGATCTAAACTTAAAATATGAATCAATAAAGTGATATTAAGTAAGACTTTAAGGTGCAGTGTGTGATAACAGATAACATGCATGTCATCAAATAGTTTTTATTGGTATTTAATCAATAAACTCTGAGCTTTGTTTCATCAGTGTTAGATCACTGTTTAGGCACCATAAAAGAAGACACATGTACAGGTGTTACCTGTCGTCAACACTGCACCTGAAGCCACTGGATTCACCTGCAGATGAAAACACGTTTGTCTGGAAGAGTTTTGGCCATTGATGGCCACCGTCCGTTTACAACTTTGCTTTGTATTTTAAGACATTTCTATTCTCATCTTTTCACTATGTGTCGGTAGTTCTTACACACGGTGCTTTAAAGATCGAACAGGTTATATCGGCACATCGTGTGTCGTATCAGTCGCTGGTTTTTAAATCAAAGTGAAGCAAAACAGGCACAGAAATTGTGATATCAGCAAACATTGACTAAGTTAACATCGGATCTTGGTAAAAAATATGATTGTAAAGATGCTCTTGATGGAATAACTTATTTGTATTATTAGTGAAAGTCCTTAAACGCATCATCTGCCATGTTTGGTCTTTTTTGCTTTATAAGCTGACAAATATCATGGTTTTCCATGAAATGATCCCTTTTCTATGGATCTGTTAAATACAGAACTCTTCTCTTAAGACAGCATGAGAATTACACTGCCGAGGCACAGAATAACAAAAAGCAGTGAAAATGAATCAATAAACGTGTTTCTTACCCCCAAAAGATCATTTCAGCACAAGTAATCTAAAATCTGAGGCCAAGATTAAAAGAATATTTCTGTAAATAACATCTTGGTGCATCCTCTTGGCCTCCCTGTGGATCAATTTACACACACATACGTGGAAGAGGCGTTGCCATGTAAACAAGGAAATTAAAAGCAGAGAAGACCTCCAGCAGGTTGGTCAGCAGCAGAGATCGTCTCTGCTGCTGACCAACCTACATATATATATATATATGTGTATATATATATATATATGTATATGTATATATATATATGTGTATATATATATATATATATGTATATATATATATATATATATGTGTGTATATATATGTATATGTATGTATATATATATATATATATATATATATATATGTGTGTATATATATATATATATATACATAGTATTTGCAGGCAAGGTATAGTTAAACCTTGCCTGCAAAGTTCTGTTTCATCCATCTGTCCAAACTTAATGCTGCTTTTGGTTTGGCTTTTGTCAACCTGGGAAGCCAGATTGAAGTCGATTCAAAGATGAAACCACTTGGACTGAGTTTAACGAAGCACAAAACTCCACTCGACATTTTACGCAGACTTAAACTCTCCAGGTGATGCAGTAAAACTAATAAACATAAAAACAATTCATACAAACTGTAAATAAGTCCATGAGAGAGAACGAAAGAAGCCGAACCATTAGCAGATAGCAGGTTGACAGGGGAGGGAACAGTGTTCCAGAGCAAAGTGGATATTAGTGGAGTCTCTGTATGACAGGAAGAGAAGGAATAAACAGAGGGGCTGTGGAGAGGAGGTCAGGGTGGTCATGTTGGTAATGAGAGAGTGGGGCTTCAGCTGGAGGGGAGAAGAAAAAAGAAAGAGAGAAAGTTCTGGGGAAGGTGTCAACAACTTCACTTAATGAGCCAAGGAGATGAAATTCCAGCGCCAGAAGTAGAAAGAGGGACGAGAGAGAGAGAGAGAGAGAGAGCGATGCTTGGATATCAGACGGTAACTAAAGAGCAAACGGATACCAGAGATGCGAAACAAACCTGAGCGCAACAGCTAAAAAGATTTAGAGAAAGGAGAGGTGGTTGTAGAGGAGTTTGGGGATTTCCTCTTCATAGCAGGAGTGTGTGTGTGTGTGTGTGTGTGTGTGTTTGTATCTGCAGAAAGCCGAATAGAAACCAGAAGGAAGTGAGAAGATGACAGGCTTCCTGCCTTAGATCAAGAGCAAATGGAAACGTAGCATGGCAGCTCTTGTTCCGCTGTATTATTAGATCTCAATCTCTGCACTGAAGTCCTTCCTTTATTTTCAGACTGAGTGGGAGTGAGGAAGAGGTGGACGATTCCCTGGAAATGTGGTGTTTTCCTGCAGGCCAGAGCACCCGATGAAAGCTAATAGCTTCCATTTCAGTAATGTTCCGTTGCAGGTTTCAGTGATAGTTGTCATTACGTGGTCCGTTTGCTTCTTTTCATGATCTCTGGTCCTTCCTGTGCCTCAGATTGTGCAAACAGCAGAAAGCGTGAACACCTGAATGACCGTGTAACCAAACACAAGCGCCGGGTTTTCATTCAATCTTCCATTTTTGTGCGACTCTGTCGACATTTGGTTAATGTTCAGCCTTTGTGTTCTGTTCAGTCCATGATCATTTATATAAATAATTGTCCTTTAAATTGAGCCAAAATGGGAAACATAGCAGTTTATGTGTCATAGTAAATGAATCTTATCTGTGGTGCATGATTGACATGGTTCTTTGCTGGCACAAAGAACTGAATGCAGACTGAAGAGGCCAGCATCGAGTCGCTGCAACGGAAAATGTCTGTTGGCTCAAACGTTGGATACAAATGTATAAAATAAAAGGAAATATAAGGACTGTATTGTTTGGGGAGGTCTCTGATGAAGTCAGCCTAAGTGAGCTGCACAGGCCTGGGATTGATTTCGCTCTCACTGCATCTGATAAGATGTCTGGAAGTGCAATAAGTGTGTTTTCAATAACATCTAACAACTGGATTAACAACGGATCATGTTTGGCACCAAGGGCTCAATTATCTGATGAAGAACTGCACATTTTCCAAGAGAGTCATGAAGGCTTACTTTTATGTTCACATAGTTATTTTTCTTTTCACTTTTTTAACTAAAGAAGCTTCAGCAGTGTGTGCAGGGAAACAGATCCTTCAGCAAACACTTTCCTGTAACTTCTCCAGTTTGATGAGAGAGAGTGCGGAAACCAGAGTGAAGCTTCGTAGGAGCTCCTGAACGAGGACTGCTTTGTCCGCTGCGTATTAATCTGTTGTGCACTAAAATCACACCTGCTATTGTTGGACCAAACTCATTTGCATACCATCCAGGCCTCTCCAGTTATGTGCTTTTCCCACTTCTATCCAGTTGTGTAACGTTTGCTTCCTGCTAGCATGCTCGCTATGAGCATCAACGATATGCTTCTTTCAGGTAAACAGGCAACATGTTCATCAGGGCTGTGGTGATCTGCTTCTGTACAGATTTGCATCGATTCTGATTATTTGGGTGCTGACTCGATTTATTTCAATGAGGAAAAAACAACATGGTAGCCAGACCATTATTCTGCTGCTGTAATGCCAAGACAAGTAAAATAAATCAGTAAAAATCAACAAAAATACAAAGCTTAATAATTTGTATTTACTTGGGAAAAAAAAAATCTAAACAAAAAAATCTATTGAAAAAATTGTGAACCAAAAAATCCCAATCGATTCGATTTCCCACCCCAATGCTGACCATTTCCATTATTTAAGTGTCAGATGCTCATTGGTGTCGTTTCAAAGTCTTTTGGTTGCTAACCAGTCTGGTTAGTAGATTTATTTAGTTACCTGCCAATCAGAATTTTAGTCAGCCTAATTTACATACAATGCCTTCATTCTATCAAATATCTCTTTTTTATTTAAGAACAAATGAATTTATTAACCAGTTGCTAGCAAGGCTAATAGTTTGACCAGCAGCCATTCAGCTGCATTTTGTTCAGTAACTCTGCAGTTGTTTTCGTCAAACACCTTTTGAGGTGTTATTTATCCCAAACGGTGCTCTGGTGTGTATCAAACAGAGCCTGTACTGCAGCTCAGTGATCTGTGTGTGACGTTTGTTCATTCAGAGCGAGCAAATAAAAACCAGCAGCACAAACATGGCAGCTTCTACATAGAAACTACATACCATAAGGAACATTTAGAAACCGTTTTAATGACATAAAAACCTCCACCAATCAGCTCGCTTCCAGCCGATGTTCTGGTCCTGCATTCACTGTCTATGGACCCACCATCAGATTCCAGATCCACTGATGATGAATCCACAGTGTCATGGATATTTTGTGATGTTTGTTGCAGTGATGGAAATTCCAAAGATCTCTTTATGTTCCTGTTCTGGATGGTTGTATTCAGGATTTTACTGGGATCCAGATCTATCTTATGTCTCATAAAACCCGCTGGGAGTTTATCTGATGGGCTTTGGCCAAGCACCCTGTCTATTTACTGTGGAGTTGTATTCATAAACACTGAAGATGGTCCCATCTCGCAATGAAAACGAATCCTGCGCAACATTCTTTCATCCAGACGATGATCCAGATCCCTCCCAACATTTAATTGAGTTTGATTGACACAAAGACCCGTTCTCAGTAAATAAAAGCATGGAGATCTGTCTTGTAGCTTTTACATAAAGTTGCGAACAAACAAACAAAAAATGTAACTTGCATGGTGGAGGTGAAACACTGGGATGAGTTTAAATGTGTTCATGTTGGTTCTTATTTGCTGATCAGGACTTATAAGAGATTTTTTTTTGCAAACACGACACTTTGCACTTGTATCCAAACACAATCACACTTCAGTTTCTTGACTCATTCTCTGCTGCTGACCTGTGGACAGCTGAGGTACATCGCTACTGAGGTACAACACTCCTCTCAGTCATTCCATGACTTGCTGTGTTTTGCTATGAAACTGATAGCAAAGCAGGATTTAGATGACATTCCTCTGCTGAAAGGAAAAATAAGACAACGGCTCTCTACAGGGACTCTGTTCCCTTTGTTCACATGAAGAACTGTTCAAAAGATTCAGTTCGTTTGTGAATATCACATCACGACAAAGCACAAAAAAGCCACTTAATCAGCATGAAGGAGCTTCATGTTCACTCCAAACATGTTACAGTAAAGAACTATGTTAGTCACAGTTCAGTTGTTTCTCTCCCGGTTAACATCCATGTGACCTGACAGGATTCCCAGCCGCTGAACCGCTGCAGCGTTCTGGAAGCTCTGTAGGATGTAGCACACAGAGCCAAGTCGACACTGCGAGATTTTCTTCAGTTTTAAGTCAAACTGAGTTTAGACTGCGAGTGATGTGCAGCAGGGGGTCACAAAGGAAAGGATTTCCAGTAGACTGAACCCCGCTGAACCACACCTGACTGATCCTTATCAAGCAGCTCCAGCTGCCACGCAGACGCCTCTCTCCTGTCGGTAACGTTGCATCGTGACACAAGCAGCTTGTGGTGATTCTCACCTGGATTTGACGAGAATCGACAGTTTCTCTACTTTCTTCTCCTTCTGTCTCTCCGGTTTGTCGAGACATGGCATGCTGGAAACATCAGGGAGGCACGAGTGTTCCCTCCCAAGTTAGCTGGATTCTGCTGAAGTCTCTTCACCACACACTCCGTTGTGTTCGCTGTTTATTTTCCTTTTCCAGGCTCCCTACTGACCTCATGCCCCCTGACACCAGCTCTTGTGCTCTCATTGGCTGTAGCACCTCGCTCACTAACCCTTTCTCCTCTGCTGACGGCTGCAGAATATCAAGCAGGTTGGAGGTTTGTTCGGAGGCAGAGATGTGCCAACAAGCTTCCACACATGCTGGAAGGGGTCACATGCTGTACAGGAAGCGTTTACAGCTGATTAAACTCCGGCTTGCCTCTGATCTGGGGGTCCGCAGCGTTTGTCTTCAGGTTTAGGTGGTCAGAAGATGCTGTCAGAAGCAGGAAGCAGCTGTTTGGATGGGAAGACGACAAAATACGATATGATTTCATATTTGATTTGACAATGATTTTGGCCAGAATAGGGTGGATTGCCCTCTCCGGGTCGGGAGTCAGGTCCTGCCTCAAGTGGAAGAATTTAAATATCTCGGGGTCTTGTTCACGAGTGAGGGAAGGATGGAGCGTGAGATCGACAGATGGATCGGTGCGGCGTCTGCAGTAATGCGGGCTCTGAGCCGGTCTGTCGTGGTGAAGAAGGAGCTGAGCCAGAAGTTGAAGCTCTCGATTTACCAGTCGATCTACGTTCCTACCCTCACCTATGGTCATGAGCTGTGGGTCGTGACCGAAAGAAGGAGATCTCTTAAACAGGCGGCTGAAATGGGTTTCCTCCGCAGGGTGGCCGGGCTCTCCCTTAGAGATAGGATGAGGAGCTTGGTCATCCGGGAGGAGATCAGAGTAGAGCCACTGCTCCTCCGCATCGAGAGGAACCAGTTGAGGTGGCTCGGGCATCTGGTCAGGATGCCTCCTGGACCTCCCTGGTGAGGTGTTCCAGGCACGTCCCTCTGGGAGGAGACCCCCCGGGGAAGACCCAGGACACACTAGAGGGATTATATCTCTCGGCTGGCCTGGGAACGCCTCGGGATCCCCCCCGCAGAGTTGGCAAATGTGGCTGGGGAGAGGAAAGTCTGGGCTTCCCTGCTTAGGCTGCTGCCCCCGCGACCCGACCCCGGATAAGCGGCAGAAGATGAAGATGAAGCATTGTTGTGAATCTACACTGAAACAGAGAATAAACCTGCAGTTTGGTCCTGATGCTGTTATGATGAGGATAAAAAGAAGTCCAGAAATCAACTTTTTAATCCATCCAATTCCTTTATTTATGAAGCACATATAAAGCAAACAGCATCGTACCAGAGTGGGATCAAACAAACATCCAGAATTCTGTCATGTAAACTTTCGTTCTGCTCGAAGTTCGTTCCGGTCATTCTGCACATGTTCGTTACCTCGTCCCGTCCCGATGACGCACACATCCCGCGTGTTGTTCTGCGACCTGTTTTCGGTAGTGTAGCTTCCTTTTAGTAGTACACTTGTGTTGAGTCGCTGCTTCAAAATTAAGAGGCAAAACTGATACTTCTTATGTAGTTTTCTATGTTACGACTGAAAAGATGAGAAGCACGAGGAGAACTTTATTGATTTCCGGTAGATGTCAGTACGTCACATCCACCCTCTGTCCAATCAGAACCCTTCCCAACCCGTCGATCTAAAGTGGAATTGGGTAAGAACATGCTTCCATGTAAACCTTTCAGAATGATTATTTCCATGTAGGAGAATGTTGAATTCCAATCAATTCTATATTAAATAAAGCATTGTGTAACCATAGCTATTGTTGCTATAGAAACAAAGCTCTGGTTGAACTGAGATGGGTTGTTGTTGTTGCATGGTGGTGTAGTAGTTAGCACCATTACCTCAACTGGTGATTACTGGGCTCGGCTGCAGCCCCAGCATGACCCAGCACTGGAATAAGCACATATAGAAAATGGATGAATTTATCCTGAAAATGATGTAAAACTCCTTTTGGTCATGGTCATTCTGCTGTAGAAAAGAGAGAGTTCATCTTTTTTTCCTATATTACAAAACTACACTGCATTTGCTATATTTCCTGTCCTGTTATGAGATTTCCGTGTTATAAAGTGGTAATGCACGTTCACACGGACACGCACGTCTTTTTTCCATAGCAAAGTTTCCATTTTCATTCCCTGAAAAGTGCAACGTCGTTGGTTCAAAACAAATCTATCTTTTATCTGAGAGACTAACTAATGAGATGCTCAAAAGGCTTCATGTGGTCTTTTTATTCTAATGTCATAAATCAGCTCGTGAACCAAGCGTTTGTCATGCAGAGGCGTCAGAAACCAGTTTAGTTTGCAAGTCGTGATGCAGAGCTGCTGGTGCTTCCACGGTTTGGTCATTCCGCAGTAAATGGTGAAGAAATCGCAACGTTTATCAGACATCAACTGATTCAAAGAGCTGATGTGATAAATAAGCAGACAAATAATTGGACTCTTTATTTTTATTCTATTTGCTGCAGCAATAAAGTCTCATACCCAGTCAGGTCACATAGGAATGCATGCACCACAAACACATGCTTATCTGATAAACGTCTTCTTTGGGTCTTTCACTGAAGCTGTCGTCTCTTAAACATGCCGACTGAAACGCATCAACCCCCCCACCACTCCCCCCCCCCCCCCCCCCCCCCCCCCCATCCGAATGTGTCTGCTTAACTCTGAGTTCTTCTACACTGAGAATATTAATAGAATCTCGGCAGTGATACGGAGCTAATGTGCTCAGCCAGCAGTAGATCAAATTGGCAATCAATATGTTTAAGTTGCACATCGTCTGAACCCAACCTATCACAGCTGGGAGGGATAAAAGCTCCAGAAGCCTGAGGCTTCGTGGTGGAATTCCAGCTCAGAGCTGAGTGTGTGGATGTTGGCAGAACAAGGCTCGTCCCAGACTCGTCCCAATTGTCCCAGTTGTTTCAACAGAAAGCCGTTGCTTCATGCAAAGCTTGAATGATACTGGACTCATCATCATCATCATGGAGTTTCAGGAGTTTCCTTTTATTCTAGTAATTGAAAGGTATAGGCTGTGAAGCAGCGCGGTGGGCTGGGTCTGCATCTGCAGCATCGTCGTCCTTCACGAATGCAACGCCCTAATCAGATTTACTTTTATCATAATAAAACCCCTGGGTAATTTAATTTCCAACAGTAACAAATCCCATCATATGAATAAAACAAAGTGAAGAGTTTTGGATTCATTTTTGGCTTTTTTATTCTCTGTAATGTAATCACGTCTTTTTGTCAACAAGATGCAAATTAGCGAAGCAGCTGCAAGTTTAAATGTTGTGCGTTTCTGCTTTTAAAGAAAGAAACGGTCTCATTTGTTTTATCATAAACGGCTGCTCCAGCAATAATAGGAGCTTGTCTTTTATTGTACTGTGTATAATGAAGCGAAATGTCAACCCTTTTTGTTCTGACCTTCACCAGATCCAATCAGCCCTCGGGCCAGATGTGGCCCCATGTGGCCCCATGTGGCCCCCGGGCTGCTTGACTCCAAGGTCGCCGCTGAATGTGTTTAAGGCTGAACTGTAACCCAGAACTCAACACTTGTGAGAATGTGATCACAGAGGATGTGCTCTCCTCTGACCCAACTGCGAAGCCAGAGTGTGTGAGCAACACAAAGAAGAGCTCAAATGGCGCAATAAGCGTTACATCAGATGATGCAGGGGGGGGGGGTTGCCTCCAGCTATTTTTATATTGATGTAATGCACTCTAAAAATTTCAGCCATATTACGTTTGTAGCGCTTCACTTTGACCCAAACATGATGGGATTCATTTAGAGGAGTGTGTGATGTGTGTGAAGGTCTGCACGTCCAAAACCAAACGAGAACACACACCGCATGACATTTCTTTCTTTACCATCGCCGTGTTTCTAACTTCTGATCGTTCCCGTGAGATGCCGACACAAAGCAGCCGTACTGTAAATGACAGCGGAAGGCTTTGCACTCCGTCGTGCCTTTTCAGCCGTGCAGAATTTGTTTTGTGCCGCTTTTGTATGAAGCCAAATGCAGGCATGCTGCGGCTTTAAGAAGCTAACAGAGTTGTGCAATTTCATGTCATCTTGAGCTAAATTTGGCTCCCATTTGAAACCCAGTCAGAGCAAAAGTACAGCTGCAGAACAATGCAGGAGTTTGAGCCTTGTTAGGCAAGGTTTATGTATCAGTCGTCAGACAAGCCGGTGGTGGAATGATGACGGGACAAAACGCCCGCCACGCTGTGTTTCAGACTGTGTATCAGTGTCACCAAAGTATGTTAGTAATGCTTACTCAGTGTTTTGTAGATGTCACTTGTTATGTTGGTGATGATGGTGACTCGCGCCTCTTTTTAGCCTTTTAGTTTTCAGACCTTTGGTTTCATTTCTACTTTATCCTGTTCCATACAAACAGATGGTCATATTTCACAGCAAACCCTCATATTGACTGCGTTTGTAAGTAAAAGCAGATTATGCAACTCTGCAACTTTGCCAACAGGAGACAAACATCCAAACTACATCAGAACAAAGGATCAGAAATGGTCCAACTTCATTTTTTAATTTATTTAAAGCAACAAGTTTCTGGCCTTAAAATCTAATATTGGATGCAGGCATTCGTTCTGCAGGTTGTCCTGAGGCATCCGGAGGCAGAAAAACGGCCCTTCCATCCAGCAGCATCACGTTACAGCTGCATTTTGCTTTGTAGCAACACACACTGGATATCAACACACCGGCTGTGTTAAATGTGCATGTTTAGCATAGAAACCTAACACTGTTGCAGGAAAACTGGAAAAGAATGAGAGAAAGTGATTCAGCAAGAGAAAAGACAGACTTTTACCTGCCAAAAAGAGCTCAGAGGAGAGACAGGCAGCAAAACGGAGGCTGAATTAGCTTTTGTTACGGAGCGAAAATCTACCAAAGTTTAGTTGTGTTGCTTTGATTAAAGCAGACGAAACGTTCTTTATTCAATATTATTATTTAGAGTTTAGGCTCCGTAGTTTGGTCCAACAGTCTGCATTCCTGCGGCTTGGATGAAAGAGTCATTGTGCAGAACTTCTCAGATTGTTGGATCCATTTCAACTGAGTCAGGCGTGTTGGAGTAGGGACAGTTTGAGAACCTGCAGCACTTTGGCCTTTGTGGGACTGAACTGAGTAGAGCTGAGTATTCAGCTCGGTTCCTCAAGGGTCTGCAGGTTTTCAGTGTATCCCTGCTCCAACACTGCTGGGTCAGATTAGATAACGGTGTGTTTAAGCAGGGATACACTGAAAACCTGCAGGACTGTGGTTTAACAGGCTTATGTTTGCTGTAGTGCAGTGTCGTGTAGTCCTAATCCTGGTCTTCAGAGACCACCACTCTGCATGTTTTATGTCTTACCACCTCCAGTGCACCTGATGCAGAGTAACCGAAGGGCTCACCATGTTCTAGGCATGAATGAGCCCTTCGTTTGGGTCAGCTGTGGGAAAATCTGGACAACTCTATCAGTACCGATCTATCTGCACCTCAATCCCGGTCCTCAAGGCTCGGTGTCCTGCAGGTTTTCCAAGAGTCCCTGCTACAACACACCTGATACAAATCAATGTGTGTTTAGCAGACGTGTGCAGAGCTTGTCCGAGTCTGAGTCTAGTGTGGTCCAGCATGGACACAAGGAAAACCTGTAGGACACCGGTCCTTTAGGACCAGGACTGAGGAACATGTAGAGATGGAACAAAAGCTTGGAGCATAAATTACACGATGCAACCAAAGGAACACTTCTCTGATTCAGTACCTGAATAAAAGAGCCGTTCGAGGTCAAGAGGATTATTTCTTTTCCCTGTGGTGATGAAAACACAAGGCAGGTGTGAGGAAGGAAGAGCTGGAGAGACTCTCATCCTTATGTGTTTGGGTGAGAGAGAGAGAGAGAGAGAGAGAGAGAGAGAGAGAGATGTTCAGCCTTAATGTCAGAAATGGAGCTGCATCTGTGATCTGCTACATCTCTCTCTGCTGGATAAATGTGCAGGATGGTACACGCAGGAGCTTCACTTGTTTTTCCCATCAAACCCCGAGCCAGGACAAAACGGGATGTCTGGCTGTGGTGTGATATTTCATTTATTTCATTATTTCTTTTGGTGGCGGGCTGCTTGGAGTATTTCTGAAACAGTTGTAGATTTTACTGTCTGCAGTTGGCAGAAAGCCTGCAGTGACTCAGAAAACCTCTTTTTTTTTTTTTAACAACTGTGGTGGACAGAATGACGTCTCAGAATGCACAACACGTCCAGCCTTGAGGCAGATGGGTTACAACTTCAGAAGGACGGCGTCATGTTCCGCTCCTGCCAGCCAAGAACAAAACTGTGAGGCTGCAGTGGGCACCGGCTCGCCAAGCTGACAGTTGAAGGAGGAAACAACAACTTGGCCTGTTCTGCTCTTCATTTCTGCTCAGACACACAGATGGTGGGCTCGCAGTCTGAGTTTTTTAAATTTTTCTTTTAATCACCAATCAATCCATGTTTAAGTGTTGAATGTGAATGGTGCTGGCCGTGAGCGTGAAACGATGCTCGCCATTTACCCAACTTGTAATGCTCCTGAACTCAACGTCTCCCAGCCTCAAACACAACCAGCAATGTGTCTTCACTCCCTGATCCAGACCTACACTCCCTCTCCACAGCTACGTTCCTCCAGTGAAAGACGCCTCGTGTTACCACCACAACGTGGGACTAAATCACCAGTCAGACTCTTTTCCTCTGTTGTTCCACGATGGTGGAATGATCTTCCAAACTCTGTCCGCTCTGCAGAGTCCCTGTCTACTTTTAAGATCAAGCTGAAGACTCAGCTCTTCAAGGAGAACTTATGTATATATATATATATATACATAAAAGAGCCTGTGGCACTTCATATAAAGACCTGCGTCCAACTGGACAGTCCACCAGCACCTTCCTACGATGTCCTCTACTGTTTGATTTCATGCTTGTGTTGTTCTCACTCTCATATGTAAGTCGCTTTAGATAAAAGCGTCTGCTACATGACTATAGAATAAAATAGAATAGAATAGAATAGAACGGCTGTTGTCAGGATGGACATTTTGGAGCAGAATCGATGGGAGATGCTCGGATCGTATGATGAGATCCATCACTCTGAGCTGAAGCTGCTTTTAGAGCAACGGCAGCGCTTCAACGTGTAAAAATGTTGCCACAACGGTTGGATTCCAGAGAGCTCCGATCAGCAGCACTGAAGGTGAAAACTATAAACCTTCATTTCTCCTCGGTTCCCTGAGGAGTTGGTGTGTTGCAGCGGGCTGTAAATCAGAGCTGTGGATGGTTCCGGACACCATCGTGTCAGTTTCATGTCGGCTCTCGATGCACTTGGAAAAATAGTCGTTTCCACTCAGTGTTGATGTTAAATGTGAAAGTTTCCCTGAATCACCTCATATCCACTGCAAGGTCCTGCTCTCTCTCTGTGTGTGTGTGTGTGCGTGTGTGCGTGTGTGCGTGCGTGCGTGCGTGCGTGCGTGCGTGCGTGCGTAGGAGGAAATCCTGTTGCAGTCAGGATGGATGACCTCAGTTGTTTTACCAGAAGAGGTGAAGTGAACACACACACACCCTGACAGAATCACACACCACAGCTGGTCGGTTAGTCTTGGCTGGTGTGTCAGGAATAAAAGGGGAGATAAGATGGGGGGGGTTGGGGTGTGATGGGGGGGGAGCTATGGTTTGGCTAAGCTGCGGTGGCTGCTTTTTAAATAGTGCCAGATTTATTGCATCATGTCTTAAATGTGCAGACAAGGGCGAACACACACACTCCTGCAGTAGGTCAGGGCCAGTAGACCAGGTTGAGCTACAAACACACACGCACACACACACAGTGTGAGACAACCGGCCTCCATCATGTCTTTATTTCTGAAACATCAGAAACACCATGAAGCCGTTAAACTCCAGATGTCTCAGGATTTATTTAGTCAGGAAAAGGTTGGAAATGTTAAACCTGAACCAGACAGGAGATGGAGAATTTTTATTTTACTTTATTTTAATTTAACTTTAGTTTTTATATATATATATATATATATATATATATATATATATATATATATATATATATATAAAATTTATTTGTATTTGTTTATGTATATTATTCAAGAATGCAATGTTTCCCCTGACATTATATTAGGAAGCGTGAGCCACCGTCCCACATGTTCTCTGAAAGGCACGACGAGGTCTCATGGCTCCACCTTCCTGCACATCCTGACCACTAAGCCGCTGCGTCCATCTCCAACCAAACTGAAGATTAAAAATAGTTTTGTATCTTAAGGGAAAAAAAAGAGGAAAAAACAAACAAAATTAACTATTAAGCAGACAGATGATTTTTTTCCCCCCACATTTAAACTTGATATTTTCAATTAGTTTGACATGACAGCTGAGTTGTACTGGTTATGTATTTAATAATGCACCGCGGAGCTCAAGAAACATCAAATATTATATTATGGTTTATAGAAAGAGGAAAAAAAATCATTATATTATTATAAATATACTTTAAGAATATCTATTACAGGAGACTCTTATGTGTTCTTTTTTTCATGAGCTAAATTTAATAGATACACAAGAAATATATATAATTTTTCATCCTATGTATAAAGTATGCCAACAATCTGCACAGTGTGGTAAAAATGCACAAACTAAGACAGAAGTTTGAGCTTCTGACCAAAAACCAGCTTCAGTGACCGTTCCCTCTGTCGTCATGGCGACAGATCCAGAAGCTTCAGAATAAAAGAAGAAACTTTTTAAACCATAATCATGTATTTTTCTGACACAACCTGCGTGAGAAAGCGGAGCGGCAGCTGAGATGTGGTTCTGCAGCGGTTTTCACCCGGATTGGCGTTTATGCTCTTATGTTTCATTAAACTGTAATGATGAAGAGCAGGAATCTGCAGCCTCTGTCCTTCAACCTGCCTGCTTTGCTTTAATTATTGAGAGAGTACACTTCTCAGAAAGACTTTGAGAGCGTGCCAGAACGGAGTCACACGGCTTTAATGAGTCCTTTCAAGAGGGAATCGCAGTTTCTGATGCTAAAAATTCTGCTTCCATTATGTCTCATTTTTCCCTGCAATCTTCTGCAGGCAGAGATTTTAGGATTTCCCCTTCTGTCAAAAGTTTCTTTGCTTTTTGCTGCGACAAGAAGCAAGGTTGGCACAAAGACAGTACGTCAGAGTTCATGATCTGGTTTATTACTTTATTATTTTTAAATATATTTTTATATCACACAAAGTTGTTTCAGAAATAAGGGAAAGAGGTTGCATGATTTTAAAAAAAAAGGTGTTTTCATGACTTTTTTTTTTGCATGCGGTCCTTTGTGAAGCGACTCTGCGGTGGTCTTCGGCTTTCATCGACGGCGACTCTGCAGGTCAGAAGAAGAGAAAGGAACCGGCTTCAGGCCGTAGGATGCTGCATTCATGGCTGCAAGAGTGCAAACAGTTGAGTCTTTCTGTCAGATCGGCATGTTTGTGGAATATAATGAGCCACGCAGCGACTTTGGGATAAAACAATCCCAACTCTGAGGATTTCAGCCTTTATGCAGCCCAGTCTGCGTTGCTGTGAGGCGCAGCTCTGCAGGAGTAAAAATCTGATCGCAGCGTTTAGGAAAATGTGATGATCAGAAACTGGTCCATCGCATCCCAGCTGATGTTTCACACCATCCTGTGTGGTCGTCGTCCTGGTGCACGTTGGGATGCAGCGGTGTACTGGTTTTCTTACTGGTTTTCCTCTGGCTATGCAGCTGTGATTCTCACTTTCACCACTAACCTCTTAAGTTCTACAGAGTTTCACTGGTTTTTTTAACCACCTGGTTTCACCACAGTGTTCAGATGACGACCTGTCTCCATCATTCCAGACGTTTCTTCCTGAAAGATGATGGTTCCAGTCTGTTCTGTGAAGAATGCACTGGAAGACGATGTGGTCTGCTGGTTACCACGGCAGCCTCCCAACATGAAGGCTGCTGGTTTGAGGTTCAACCAGCAGCATTTCTGTGTGTACATGTGTGTGTGGGTGTGTGTGCAGCTTCCTCCCACCGTCCGACAGCAGGCAGAGCAGCAGACTGTAAATCCTCCCAGTGAGTCGCTCTGTGTTGGTCCTAATGGTAACCAGTCCAGGGTGTAAATCGCTTGCTGGTTGCTGGGACAGGCTCCGGCCTCCCAGTGGGCCTGAACTGGACTAAGTGCAACAGAAAAGGAATGAATGAAACAGACTAATCCAGTTTTCTACGGCCACAGATGCATCGTCCCACATCTTTACTTATGAGGAGCTGCGAAGTGTTTTCCCTGAAGATGAAGAGATGCTGTAATTTACAACTCAGCCTTTTAAATCTGCATACCTCCTTATTGGACTCATGTTTATTTGACCTCCGTGTTTCTTCTGAGTCTCCGTATTGTAGAAATAATACAGTTTGACATCTTCTGCTCAGGTCTGTTCCTCCCCCACAAACCAGTCACCGCATCACAGCTCTACTCCTCATAACCTCCTTGTTTGCTCCCAGCGCTGACTCCAGACGCCTACACACATTTTTAAATGAACTTTACAATCAAATC
>NC_136617.1:8682475-8719975 GCF_933228915.1 Telmatherina bonti | reverse complement strand
TGTTGCCAGATGTGGCTGCAAATTAACAGCTGTTACGCAGTTCTACATCTGCCTACCTTGTCGATATGACAACCTCGCTGTTGCCTTGGTGACCAGAACTCTGCCCGGCATCCGTTGTCTGTGAGGGAGATCCTGCCAGGTGGAAGCTGGACTCACCCTGTAATGACGGTCCTCGCTCCCCAGGGAGTCCGTTTGATTGGCAAGTGGTGGAATTATAGATGCTGCTCATGCTGTCTGTGTGTGTGTGTGTGTGTGTGTGTGTGTGTGTGTGTGTGTGTGTGTGTGTGTGGGAGAGAGTAAACTTGCTAGGGATGTAATTAAATACATGTCCTGACGGTGAAAGTGTGAAATTGGAGGCATTATGGCTAGATGGAGGAAGAGGCAGCCGCATCATGAGGAGGAAATGAAATAATGGACGCTCTGGCAGAGAAGTGGAGTCGCTGCCTGGATGAAAGACCGGCTGATGAGCTGGAAGGCGGCCACACACCAACATCCAGGCGGCGGAGCATCTTTTGGAAATGCTTTGGCCTTTGCAGTAATTGGTCATTAAGTGTGATCTGAGCGTCATCATAAGTTAGTCGTGCACACGAGCACGAAGTGCTGCAGAACGTCGAAGATCTTTTCCCTCCATCTGAGTTCAGCCATGTTGACTGGTGTTTTCTTTTACAGAGACAGACCAGGTGCTTTCAGAAAGACGTTGACACAGTTTACTGATTTTACAGCATTTTTTAAAATCCTTTGCTAAAGAAAATGTTAAATAAACAGGAGGACTTTTTTTTCCTTTTTTTTTTTTTTGTTTGTTTTCTTTTGGGTTTTTTTTCCCTCTCTTTCTCTCTATCTTTTTCACTTTTCCCATGAGGTGTTTTCTCTTCTTTCTCTTCCTGTCTTTCTTCTGTCCTCGCTAGTCTGGTCCAGCAGTACAAACTCTACAATGCAAACATTAACGCAAAATAAATGTCAAAATAAAATAAAAATTCAGAAAGTCAAGGGGATCATTGTATCTATAAAACTTCCTTTGGCAAAGTAAACTTGCTCAGCAGAACACAACATCCAGACGATGATTCTGCTTGCCTAAATGCTGGACAAGACAAAAACTAAATTAATTAATAAAATGAATCAATAAATAAATGGAAGGACAGAAGAAAAGTGGCTTTTGGAGCCATGTTGTTCCTGCGGTTCACAGCCAGCAGGCCTCTCCACTCCTCTCCTCTTCCTATGAGGTTTGTCTGTTTTAAAGTCAGTAAAGCTCTTTTCTCAACCATAAAACTGTGTTTTGGAACAAATATGGTCTCGTTAGCCTTAAAACGTGTTTAATCATGTAGCTGAGACGTTCCATTAGCGCACAGCTAACGGCGCTCAGACGACCACCAACCAGAAGCTCCGGCTGTTGTCGTCGTGCTTTCGCCAACTGGAACACAAAGTGCATCATGTCAGACAGGCGTGTCCCGCTATGGTCCTCAAGGGACATAATCCTGCAGGTTGCATCCCTGCTCCAACGCACTTGACTCAAACTAATCAGTCACTGTGCAGAGCTCCACCTGCTGTTGGATCCATCTAATGGAAGAAGTCCAGCAGGATTAGTGAAAACCTGCAGGACAGCCGACTTCGGACCCCCCCGCTGTAGAAAGACTGCGCTAACAGCTGACTAGCTATCACATTTATACGTAATAAACCTTGCCTGCACTTTCATCATGATCTGTTATGACTGGAGCTCATAAATGCAGAAAAATTGTTACTTTAATTGAGTTTTTAAGCAGGCAGTCCCTTCAGATGTTTCCTTCAACTCATGTTTGACATTTCTGTCCCTTACCAGGTGGTTTTGGTCAGTTTGAAATCATTTTAATGAAATTTACTGTGAATATTAGGTTCAGAAATGAAATAATGGATTGATGATTAGCTATGCTATCTGAGATTTCTCTGTAATCTTTACTGCCTTTGTGCAAATTCAGCGTCATTATGTCAAATTTCTGGTTTTGGGAAACATGATTCACATGAACAGATGGTGAATAGCGCCGTCAACCCGTTCTAGAGACTCGTGTCAGTAAAGTAAACACAGGTTTTTACAAACCTCTGGCTGCTAACGGCTCGTATTTCATGCCTGCTGTGTCTCTCTCCGCTGTGCCAGGACCGTTCAGGGAAGCGCGACCGCTATCTGAACACCAAAACTCTGACACCATCACCGACTGATGAAGTTTTTGGAGTTTCACCTGAAAAAAAACATAATTACTTTTTAAATAGAATGTTCTTGATTTTTTTTTCTGTGACGTAGCCGTCAGACTTTTCATTTCAGTATGTAAGAAGAAATACAACGAGAAGTTAAGTCGGTATTTTTAGGCCTTTTGCTTGTCATGAAATAAAAAAAAAGAAAGGAAAGGAGAAAGACGCCAGATGAGACAGAATGATGCGTGATGGTCTCGTTCAGTAAAATCCCTCTGGTTGCTGCAGATCAGCACATCCTGCTTCACATCACAGAACCGATCATTCCTGGCATTGATCATCAGACAATACTTAAAGGATGCTGTGAAGTAGAAAAGCAAAGCATCTCATTGCAGCTTGCGAGTTTGTGTGCTTTTATGGCTGTTTGGAGCTTTGTTGCATTCAGAGCGAGGCTCGCTCGGCAGATTGGACAGATGATGTGATTGGACGGCCAAGCGTTCCCATTCAAGGTGTGTGTGATCAGCCAGGATTGGGCAGATGGAGACGAGGGACTGAGGGAGATGCTGGGCAGAGAAACGTACGGCAGAGCACATTATGTATCCTCAACAGGATGCAGAAATGTTCCAACTCTCCAAATCCAGCTGTCAGAGGAGACGGCACGGCAAATTACAGGCAGCTCGCAAACACACGAGAGGCGTGAAGAGGAGCGGGGGAACGCACAAAGGTCCACGGGTTCCGCGGTAAAATGACGTCCTGAAAGCAAGGTTTTCTGTTATGTTAGAATTATTACACACATTTCTGATGGTGGATTGATCCAGAGCAGAGATAGCAGCTCTCCATCACAGCTGCGGTGAGCGCTCCAACACAAAACACACACAAACCTCCAGATTAGATTTAGACTCTTAGATTCTGAGCCAGGAGGGATTAAAAACCTTATTTTCAGGTCTACCTTCAGGTGGAGTATTACGTTAAATTGGATTCCTCTCCTTTCCTGGCCTTGTGTGGCTGCAGAAATGCAGCTTTTTACAACTGAAACAAGTTCAGGTTCAATATATCTGATGTTAGTCTGTTAATAGCGGATGTCTGGGAGGGACGTTGGGGAATTGACGGCTCGGGTCCGACCGCGCTGCTTCAGAAGCCACGGAGACACCAACGCTACTCGTAGTTTCCCTTTTGCCTCATTAAAAAGGAAACCTGCTCAGGAAAAGGAGGAGAGGAGATGAATCTGATCATGAAATTTAATTGTCAATGGAGGCATCATGCTTCACCAGCTGGCAAATCGACTGAAACCAAATTAATCACCAGCAAATTTGATAACTGATTAGTCATTTATATGATTCATTTAGCAAATTTAAGCAAACGCTCTCTTGTTCAAAACATTCCTCGCTGCTTTCCTCTTGGTTTCATGTTATTCTAATAGTTTTTCTCATGAGGTCATGTCAGCCCAGTTTGTACAGCATGAGGCTCTCGCTTCATTCTGATGGAAGAAACCTTCCAGGTGAAACATCTCCAATAACCAAGTAAATATAACTTTTTTTCAACCATTTCTCTTTACCATAACCTGGATGGCTGAGAATTTACAACAGCAGGACATGATCATGTCTGAATGAGTCACTGACAGCATTATGAAGCCATTTTTAGTACTTCTATATAATCTAGGGGTGGGGGGGGGGGGGTGAATCCCAAACAAAAGTTGCCCCAAAAAGCATCAAATTTATTTACATATATTTTAAGGGGTTTTTAAATAAAATAATAGAAAACTAGATACATATTGAAAACTCAAACTCTATGAATGTCTGGGAAAATAAATGTAAGTTTTAGTCAAACTGAACCGACTCGGAGTTAAAGGGTCATTTTAACAAACAGCTGCAGAGCTGACAACATGTTGCTGTAATTTTAACTTTATAAAAGTTTTTACCCACACACTTCATTATTAGACATGAATATGTGACAGTAAAGCAGGACGGATCCCTCGGTGGTAACTTGAGTCTGATCCTGCAGCAGAGATGATCACCTCCTGCTCTGACTGCAGCGTGGAGCTGCATGAACACCGAGCCACGTGAAAACTACACCTTACTCACCTGAAGTAAATGCCAGTTACTTTGACTTTAAATACACTCACTAAAGGGTCTGAAAATATAGCGCCTACGTTAGTAGCAGAGGTACCATGTGCATCAGTGTAAATTGGCGTACCAGGAAATTGTGCTCTGACAAAAGTTCCGCGACTAAAATGCTTTTTTTTTTTTTAACCACGTTAATGTTTCTGTAATTAATCATAATTAACGCGTTGAAGTCCCACTCCTAATAAAAACAAATTTATCTCCATTATAATCAGCCTACTGATATTTCTGGATGATTTTGGCATTAAATTATAATATCTGGAATTATCGTGTCGGTTTTTACTTTTTTACTGACACAACTTTTACACAACGTGTAGATTTTAGCCATTAAACATCGTCTTCGCTCACTCAAACTCAAAACATGACACATGTCTTGCTTTTTGATCTTTATTCAGTGAAACTTGTAATAAATCCTTTGGCTTCTGGATTTCTGAGCCAATCTTAAAGGTCTATCAATGTGCACCTGATGACATCATCAAACTGCGCCATCACTCGCGGCGCAACAAGCTTGGAAGTGGACTCGTCCACATGTCTTAGATTTGGAATTAAAGTGGTGTGAACCACTGTTGGGGGGAGTCTGCATAGACTAGTTGGACTAAATCGGACAATAAAAAGCCAGAATCAGACGTCCCTAAAAGAATTTAATAAGACTGAGAATATTAGGAAAAGAAGAGGTTTTGGGAAGTCCACATAGTTTTATTATTTTGACCCCAGAAATCACTTTCTCTACTTGCAGTGTGACTGAGGATTCTTTCCTGTTTGTTTCCCCTCCATAAACACCAAAACAACGCTTCTGTTCCCAGATGAAAACTTCTTTCTCCTCTGGAACGCACCTCTGTTTCCCATGAGACATGAAGTCAGGTCAACCTGGGGGTCATGGCATGAGCTGAGGTGAAGTGCAGAGAAAAACACTGAAAGTGGAGGTGCAGAGCGACGAGGAAGACTCTGCCGCTGAGCCGAATGTCAGCGTTACAGCAGCAGAGCTGACCGTCATCTTCTAGTGTTTTAAGGAGGTCAAAGTTACAGAGGACGAAGCTCATCCATCCTTCACTACAAGCTGATGAGCCTGATTTACACTCCAAAACCTTCTGGAGTTATCAGATTATTCAGCTGGTCATGTTACGACCCCCAATGGAGTCTGTCCAGGGGTACAGAGGGATGGCGACGTTAACAAAATAAACCAGGAAGATGAAGGCTTTATTTAGGACCCGCACGTCCTTAAAAAGCATCAAGAGCCACAAACCAAAAGCCAAAAACAAACCCAACAACAAAAGCCTAAACCAAAGCTATAATCACAAAAATGTTCACTAAGCACGAACACCAAACAGTCAACCTCGTTCCCTGTCAGTGAACGAGTGGCAAGCTGTGGCACCAAGGCTCGACCAAACACAGCTGCCACAAACGAAGGTCGTTTATTCTGGTGCTCAGCAGAAGGTCCGGCGTGTGGCGACCAATCAGCATCCAATCCAGTAACCAGGTGTATCCAATCTCCCAGGTGATGATGGTTTGAATGGTAGCTAGATGACTGGCAATGGGCCGTAACAAAGTAGACGGGATCATCTGATGTACTCGGTCTGATGATGGCATTTACTGGATCTGGTGATGAGATTCTTTTCTCCTCTGAACAGACAGAAACTGATGGAATGTAACTTATGTTTTTCAGCCTTTAGCACGTCCCTCGTCTCCATCTGCCCCATCCTGGCTCATCACACACACCCTGAATAGGAACGTTTGGCCATCCAATAATGTCACTTATTCATGATTTTCCTCTTTATAAAACTTCTGCTCATGTGCAACAGAACTGTCCCTCCCAGCGTCTCCAGTCAATCTGTGGTCGTGTCCCGGGAGACGCTTCACCTGCCTTGCCTCCGTTGTTGGCATCGCTTGTGTGTGAATGCTCGGTGGTGATGAGAGAGGCCGTTGTTGCAGATTAGCGGCGATGTTTCCGACTGACTCGTGTAGCTTACCGCCACTAAGTACAAATGAGAAGCGGATGAACGATGAACACAATGTGAAGAACTTTGAAAAGCGTGGTAGAAATCTCCTCCATGTGTCCCTTAAAATGACAGAAGCGACACGGCGAACATGCATGGGACAAATGAACCTGGTTGGCTGCAGCGGCGGGAGGTCATGGTAAAAACTACAGATGTTTATTTCACAGCTGGCTAGCCCCCACATGAGCAGCTAATGCTACGACTGAGGGTAAAAACAAAGTAACGTCACATTTATGTGCACTTTGAAAGGAATATGGAAATGTGACGGAAAATATGAGTTTGTGAAAGTTCATGCAGAAGCTTCACATCTGATCTTTACAGCGATGTGATTACTCCCAGTAATCTGATTACTCCCAATAATCTGATTACTCCCAGTCACACTGCTTATATCACATGAAACCATCTGCACGTTGCTGCTCCTGGAAGTTGGCTGCACATTGACATGATTTGCTGTTTTTGTTTGATATTTATTTTGTCGGAACAACATTGATCAGCTACTAATATGAAACTTATCCTGATAGAGTCCCGGACTGTCAGCACTTTTCTAGACCACATCACTGACTTGTGTTCAGAAACAGAAGTTATTCAGTTTTGTTTCCCTCACAGCGTGCTTATCAGAATAAATGCATATTAAGGATAATTTGTTGTTGTCACTGGAAATGCGATCTGAGTAAATACGTTTGGTTTTTCTGTTTATTTCAATGAAAAAAAGAGATAATACATGTGTAGTTTTTGCGTAATCCAAGCATGTGATTTGTGTTTTGTCCCTGAAGTGAAGCAGAACATGATTGCTTCTGCTATTTTCTGACGTATGCCTCTGTTATGGAGAGGTAATTTCTCCGTTTATGAACACACAGTGAAAATAGATGGTGCTTTAAGTACACCTCGCACGCTGTCACCTCGCACATAGAAATCAATTTACGGGAGATGTGGTGAAAATGATGATGCATGGGCCGAAAACAGCAGCAGGTGGGTGTGGGCTGCACACAGCTGGGTTTCAACAGGATTTAAACTCATATTTCTCACTATTAAACTCTGTCATTGAAGGCTTATGCCTCATGTGTTCACTTTGATTTAATGTGACTGGAGGAAGATTTCTCATCTGTTTGGCAGCAACCTGCTCATCACCGTCCATCACCGAGTCTCATTAATACTTATTTCATTTCATTCGAGATTTGTCGCTTTTCAGACACTGAAGCATCAACAGAGCCGGCGCCCACGCCTACTTCAGACTTATGGAGGCAGAATGCGTTTTTCTGCTGAAATGTTGCCTTGTTGACCATTTACAGCCCTGTATGGGAGAAAAAAAAGACGTAAAACATTAGTTGTCCTCTTTCTTATTGTTTTTACCGCCTGGAAGCAGCCTGCGAGTTCCTCCAGGCTCTCCACTCTCCATGCCTGGCTGATCAATTCAGCCGACATGCAGCCGCAACGTCGGGTTGTCTCGTTTGTTGTTTATTCGTCACCAACGCTCTGTCTCTTTGATGCAACTGGTGTTCAGAGAAAATGCCTTCCGGACGCCTTGGTGGCGCAGAACATCTCTGCAGCCAAAAGATAAGGTCAGATTAGATCCATCGGATAGTTCTGGTCTGCACCAACAAATGCTTTATTTCTTTATCCTCCTATCTTCCATGTGTGAGAGCGTGCACGTGTGCAGCACGGCACTTTCTTGATCTACGGTGTTGGTGGGGAGTTTTCAGAGGAAATCCTTGGCTTTTATGAAGCAGCCACTTGTATTTCACCTTTACGACAGCAGAGGTGACTGCGAGACGATGATTGTCCAATCACGCAGCGGCTTTTTATGGAGGTGAAGGTTGCTGAGGACAGAGATCCCCCATCCTTCACTGCATATATGTAATAACAAGTGGCTGACGGAGAGAAAGACGGACAGAAAGAGCCAGTGTGTGTGTGTGTGTGTGTGTGCTTCTCAGCCCAAGGACCTTCTGTTCTGTAATTAGTTTTTCCTGTGCTGTGTTTTTATCCCTCCCCCACCCCTCCCTCCCTCACTTCATCCATCCATGCATGCATGCATCCATGCAACAGATTGCAACAGTGATTCTGGAAATCCGGAGCATCAGGACACACGCACACACACGCAGCCATATGAATGTAATCAAGTCGGCAGCGGCGCATGCCAGGAGTGAGGCGAGGCAGGAACAACACAAAGAGAAGATTTAGGTGTCTGTAGAATCTGCACATGGAGCACAATAGTCGCAAGCTATCTAATTTTCAGGACTTACAGTCACAAAGCCAGCTTGGTTTCACCAGCCTGCAAGTCTCCGAGAGTGTGTGTGTGTGTGTGTGTGTGTGTGTGTGTGTGTGTGTGTGTGTGTGTGTGTGTGTGTGTGTGTGTGTGTGTGAGAGTGCAATTTCTCACCACATGCTGAAGATAAGCCTGTAGGCCTGTAAGTTTGCTGTGATTCCTCTCTGATTTCACCATGTCCCTGTGCAAGTTTGTACGCACATGTGCATCTGTATGCATATTTTATGCGACTGTGTGTGTGTGTGTGTGTGTGTGTGTGTGTGTGTCTGTCCCCAGAGTTTGTTTTACATTACACATCACTGCCTCAAAAACCCCATTTCTGCTCTTTGTGGGATGTTTGCTTGTTTTTCCTGCTGTGTTTATGCGTCCAAAGCAGTGAAACTGTGGAGAGTAAGAGACAGATGAGTATTATCACTCCGTGCACGGGACTCCGTGCACTCCCATCTCTTCTCTTAAATGTGCACTGTGCAAAAAATCCAAAGGTCAAACTGTCGAATCACTTTACTAAAATAACCATTATGTTACTCTTCTCTGATACAAGTCATATTTACTTGCAGTGAGACCACCGCTTTTACTACGGTGTCTCTGGATGGACAAACTACTCCAAGAGTGTGTGAAGTGAGAAACAATGCTTCATAAGGCAGCTAGAAGACAGCACTCATGTCCACAGTGCTGAAGTAGCTACCAGTCATGCAGCCATCCTACACCTGACACCAGTGGAACCGCTTGTTGATAGAAATGTTTGTCTTGAAGAATTTTGGCCACTGGTGACCACCATCCATTTACAACTTTGCTCAACATTTCTTTGCACATCTTCATCACTATCTGTCAGTAAATGTTCCACATTGTATGTGGTGGAGACTCAACTTCTCTGTCCTGGCTCAGTGTGAATCAGTTAAAGTCATACTTTTAAGTTTCTTTATTATAAGTTGGGTTTACCATACGTGTGTGTGTGTGTGTGTGTGTGTGATTCTGTAAAAACCAGAATTAAAATGAGAAACTAGTTTCACGAACAACAATGAAAGAAATATAGCAAAATATAATAAGGAACTGGAAAATAATAAACAGACATAATGCATGTTTATTTAGAACTAAAGCAGCAGTAATGCGCTGACTGAACAGGCACCAGAAAGGCCTAAAAGCCTTCACTACTACTGAGGTGGCCTCAGTAGTAGTAGTAGTAGTAGTAGTAGTAGTAGTAGTAGTAGACATTTTGGCATATTTACTGGCATATAGAAAACTGAAATTAAATATAAGACTATCTCCTTCATATAAAAAAGTATAAACAACCAAAACAATCTATTATGAATAAAGTCTGTTGGAGTAACATAGGTTAGCTTGCATCCTAGCCAAGGTGCTAACAGTGATTACTAAGAAAATAAAGTTTCCACCATAATGTCTTGTAATAAAACCTATGGAATATGTTTCCATTTCACACTGCGAGACACTCGGCTGTCTCATGGACTCACACTAAAGAAATACCCACGAGGGAAACAAGCCACCATACGCGATGCTAAGGGCAAGCTAGCAAACATTATTAGACTGAACCTTTTACTCACAAGCGGCTGCGCCCTCTGGTGGTGTGTCTGGAAACTACATGCAAGTCACAATGCAATGCAGAGTGCTAACAGAGTCGTGTCTTCTTAACACTGTAGCTTTTAATGTTTTCTACTTTTATCCATTATTACAGTATGTGCATATTTTTTATATTCTACAGTTATTTATCCAAAGCGACTTACATACACACTCTGGGTTTTAGTGTCTTTCCCAAGGCATATAGTCAGGAATCCTGGAATGGATCTCCCAACCTTCCCATTGGAAGACGACTGCTCTTCCTGCTTTGCAGCAACCCCCCCCCCCCCCCCCCCCCGTTTGCAGTCAGTTTCACTTTGTTCCAGAAAAACAAACGGTTAGCTTTGTCTCCTCACGTTTGTGTCCTCTGTCGCTCACCTAAACAATGCTTTTCTGGGCTTTGACCTGATTTTTGAAACACATTTAACATTCTGAGTTGGTGTCTTATCGTGTGTCGGGGGGGGTTGGTTGCATTAAATTTGATTCTTTTCAATCAGCGTACTTATGGAAACAATGGACTGGATAAATCCTCACCTGGCAGATTGCAGCATTTTGAAGCGGCGTCCTCCGAGGCAACCGTTGCAGATTACAGAAATTCATGGGACCTGTGCAATTATCTGATACAGAAGATTAAAAGTAGAAGTTTATTTCTTGCCGACGATAAAAGCGTCAGAAGAACTGGAGCAGCTGAGGGGTTTATAACTTGTGGAAAAATCTGCAGTTTGCAGACTGGGCTGTTGATTTTCATGGCAGAAAGTTCACACAGATGTTTTCTTACAAACTGAGAGTTAACTCTCATCTGAAAAGCTCTTCTGCATTCATCCATGTGGCATTATTATTTATATTTATATTATTTTCATTACTATGCCATGCTTACAGTTACTAGGAAAAGTACAGCAAGCCGTCAGAAAACTGAGATTTCTGCATAAGTTGTTAATAAAATATGTTCTGATGGTAAACGGACTTGTATTAATATTGGTCTTTTCCAGTCATGTCGACGGCTGAAAGCGCTTTACACTGCATGTCACAGTCACACATTCATGCCAGTCAGTGTCTTGCCCAACGACGCTTAGGCAGATGACTGCTCTTCCACCAGAGCTACAGCGGCTTGAAGACCTTCATCTTAGTCACAACAACAGACAAACATGCTGCTTTGATTAAAAATGCAGCAAAAATGATCTGTTTTGATGCTTTTATTGAGCAGAAGACATAGAAATGAACAGTGCAGGGTAGAAAAGTATGCAAACCTCCAGGCTAGTGACCTTAAAGAGCTAACTGGAGCCTGAAGTCAGCTGACCTGCAGCCCAGTTGCTGTGATGAAGAATCCTAGACGTTAATCTAAAAACTTCCAGAACGTCTGGAATATTCTAACATTTTGTCTACAAGAAGTTAAACACGGCTGGGCTTCATGTAGCGACAAATTAAGGGTTTAAAAATGAACAGTGTTGCAGATTTGAAGTTTGCAAATTTGCAGCTGGATGTCCCGCAGCACCACCGGCCAAATAAACCAGATTCCAGCTGTTTTGCTGGAACATACGACGTTGTGTTTAGTTTAGTTCAGTTTGTTAAGGATCCTCATTAGCTGTAGCAAGCTACAGCTATTCTTCCTGGGGGCACAATTATAATATCAAAAACAAAAACGTATAGAAAGTTACACAGAACATCAATATTTCAGTTCAATCCTGGAATACAAGGTATTTCCATCTTCAAAATCATCTCTTTACACCCATTTTTACAGAAGTAAATGCATGCATGGAATGTCCATTCATGTTACATCCTATCATGTAAACCATTCATTTACCAAAAATACGCTTACTTATAATTAATCAAACTATACATTTATCTATAATACAAATCTTCTAGTACACCTCTTTCCACATTATCAATTAGTTTACTCGACATTCATTTGTATTTATTATACTTATCACCAAACCCTTATAATCATGATTTATATAGATACCTGTGCTTTTGGAAAATAGTCTTTTAATAATAAGTTTTTAAGGTCAGTGGTTAATTTAATGTTCTTCGGTAGTGAATTCCATGTTTTCACGCCTCTATACATCACAGTTCTTTTTATGGCATCTGATTTTGCTTTAGGCAAGCTAATATTTCCATCTTTTACATGTCTTGTGGTATATTCATGATTTCCAGCACTAAAAGTAGGCTTATTAAATAAAATAACAGGTAGTTTTAATACAGATATGGAGATAAACGGCGAAGCAGCGCCTCAAAACCTCACCCCAGATGTGGAAAATGGTGGGACAGGCATCACCGTTTGGGGCTGATTTACCTGGACGGACCGCTGCCATCGATGGAGGGAAAGATGAAGTTCATGGGGACATTTTGCAGGAAAACAGAAGCCCGTCGCAGGACGGCTGATGCAATAGGACAACACCCCAATGCACAGAGAGAAAAATGGCTCCAACAGAGGAACGTACGTCTTCTGGAGCGGCCCGGTCTGAGTCCTGACCTCAACCCGTCTGAGATGCTGCCGCATGACATCCCAGGAATATTACTGACCTGAAAAGGTTTGCAAAGAGTGATGGTCCAAATCTCCTCCAGTCTGATCTGCAGCAACAGGAAACGGTGAGGCTGATGGTACCAAAGGAGGAGTCAACCGGTTACTCCAACAGGCTCACCTGCTTCCCTCCCTGCACTGTTAACGTTGACATATTATATCTACTACAAACAGGAAACATATTTCTGACAGTATTCGTTAAAGCAGACTGTTTTTGTCTCTTCTTGTGACTCACATGAAGACCAGAACTCATTTTCTGATCAATTCATGCAGAAATCCAGACAAGCCCAACAGGTTCACACACCTTGTCTCTCCACCGGGTCTGTCAATTAGATGCTAAATGAGTCTTTGACCTCTTTGTCCTCTTTTCTCTCGTCCCTCTCATCTTCTCACCCTTGGAGACTGATGGAAAATACAGATGAGGGCTGGAGCGAAGCCTCCTGCTTGTCAATCAATCATTTGGCCGCATCGTGAATATTTTATGTCCAAAACCAGCCGGCGTGCTGCGTCTCCTTTTAATCTCCTGTCTTCCTGCATATTTGTGATATCTTGCTCCCCTCCCACCCTCAGCTGCCTCGCTGTGAACCACACCCTTCAGAGCCGGCCTCTCCATCTTCCTCCCATTCAGCACGGCTACATTATTCTTCCAGACAAGGTCCTTAGTTAAAGTCTGTGCTGTAATTGTGCCAAGGCGCCTGCCTGCCGAACGACTGTCACCCCACCGGCAGCTGAGCTCTGATTTATTTGTTTGACGCCATTTTTGGACGTTTTATTCACTCAGGAAGTGATTGAAGGAGCCCTCGGGGTCTGACTGGATTAAATGCTTCTGACAGGGAAAGTTGAGGTGTCGCGTTCATGCACATGCGAGGCTGTTTACATCAGTAACGGCTTCAGATGTTGATGCTGAAAATGAAAGTTGACAGTGTGAAAATGGGATTGTTCACCTGAGAAGAGCTTGACAGCTGCTTTCTTTATAATGATAATATTTTAAGAACAACTGATTCCCCTGATGGAGAAAAACGAGCCGAACTGTTCTCCGAACACGTTTCCTGCTTTCTGTCTCTGCAACGTTTCAGACTCCGGACTGGTTCCTGTAGAGTCCGGCTGACAAGTGGAAGCCGTCCAGCCGTCTCACACACACTTCTCACACAGCAGCATTTATTCCTCTGATGTTTGTCAAATGAAGTATGAGGAATTTAAGGTCAGATGTGCATCTAAGAGACAGAAAAAAGAACCTTTAACTTCCATCCCAGCCCCCCGTGGAGCTGCGTGATCAGGTGATAATGTGACTTCAGTCATATCAAACACCTCAGGCACAGCGGTGTGTGTGTTCCGCTTATATGTATGCAAATCTTGGGACTTCCGTGTGTGTGTGTGTGTGTGTGTGTGTGTACATGTCACAGCTTGCTGTGTGAGCACAAACTTGAGCCGGGGCGAAAACTGACCTTTTGTGGCATTTGGATAAACTGAGGTCATACGTCCAGAGACGCTGACACATGGCTGAGCTACAATCTGCATGCAACACACACACACACAAGGAGGAGGATCTCAGTAACTCGGCTGGTTATGTGTTCGTTGCCGTGTGACCTGCAGGCTACAGAACCTCTGGTTCATGCTTGATCCCGTGCGTGTGTGTGTGTGTGTGTGTTTTGTTGGAGGTTAACTGGACTAAATTGGGTGGAGGAGTTATGTGCTATCTTCTCTGCAGGCAAACCTTAACACCCCACAGCATGTGTGTGTGTCTGTGTATGTGTGTGCGTGTATGTGTGTGTGTGTGTGCCTGGAGTGATTCACCTGCTGTCTGAGTCACCCTCCCACATTCTCGCATATGGACAGAAACACACGCGTAGGACACAAACCGACACACTTTCACACACAGTTTGACTCCACCAACACAACACATACAGTATGAACTGTACACACTGTTGACCCCCCCCCCCACACACACACACACACACACACTCACCCCCCGCCTCGCTGTGATTTCAGACACAGAGATGACTTTTTATAATCTGCAGAGCTGTTGGAGCTCCGCTTTCCGCTGCATCACTGTAACTCAGAATCAGCGGCAGGGAGGAAAAACATCTGTTTGGCTTGGAGGTCACTGTGTCGTCCTCACGCTCTGGCTGATGTGTGTTTTCTCCTCCTGCATCCAGACAACCGGCACACTCAGGCTGGAACAGTTAGTCAGGATGAACCGATTAAATGATCAATGAGGGAAATATTTTTTAGTTATTTGGATTTCTGATGAAGCACAGGGATAAAATGTTTTTTTTTTATTTGATATGAATGGATTTATTACTGTGTTTGTGTTAGATTATGATGCTAACCCCGTTGAATATGACCGACAGACGTGTCCACATAACTAGCACCCCTACAGGTGGCATGAGGTATTGCACATGTCAGAAATAAACAGCCATGCAGGGTTTTTATTCCCCCTCAAGGACAAGATTATCTATATTGAAACATCAGTTTCCTGCAGAAAGCCAAAAATTCCCCTTAAAGCATCGCTACAGAACTTTCTGACCTTAAAACTCTGCTTGTGTCTCGTTTTGATGGAACACTGGCATTTATTATGTTCATTCCTGGAGCGCCGGTTGTTCTGTAGCGTTTCCAGGCTGAGACTCTATACTTCACACCTTCTTATGTTCGTTATTATTAAATCAGGCTGAAGCATCATGTGACAGCTTTGCTTTGCCTCATGGCACCATGTCACCGCTCAGCGCTTTGAACCTGCACAGTGGTCGATTCATCACAGAAACCCCACAGGGAGTCGTCAAAGGAAGTGAGGAAAAGAAAGAGAAATGACTGGAGCGACAGAAAAGACGAGTCAACATCAGACTGATCTTTACTGGCTGGAGAGAGCTCAGAGAAGAGACCGGACACAGAGAGGTTAATGGTGGCTGTGTTAATGATCCTGTTTTATCACAGTCCAGAATTTTCCTCACAAAACGACAAAATCCTGCAGGCTGGAGTTCCAGAACAATGTCTGGAGAAGTGGAACGCACATTAACACATGACGTTTAGCTGCTAGATTTAGCTACGCAGGATCTCTAATTAGCCTTGATAAACCGCTAGCTTTTCCACAACTGTCCATGTAGGATTCCTCCAACCTACTGATGAGGTCTTCATAAAGTGACGTCTGACATCTAAAAGCTTTAATCCTTCATCGAATCTGCTCCAAAACATCTGAGGAGCTTTCTTTCTGATGAAAAGGTTTGAGGCACAGGACACGCTAAAGCTGGGTCTCAAACTCCAGTCCTCAAGGGCTGCAATCCCGCGGATTTTCATTGTTTCCCTGCTCCATCACACTTCAACAGAACTGAATCTAATCAAGTTAATCACCTTCTTCACAGTGATGCCTGAATGTCAGTCAGGTGTTGCTGGACCAGGAAACAATGAAAACCAGCCGGTTTGCGGGACTGGACTGGAGTTTGAGACTAAAACCTTTTTCTGACCTGCAGCTGAAAAAAAAGAGAGAAATCATCACTTCAGCTGTTGTTTATAGATATATTTTCTCTGGAATTCTATTAGTGGAGCCGACGAGCACAATGAATAAGTTTTATAAGCTGCTATTTTTTTTTTTATCATCCTGTGTGTGTTTGCTGGATTCACCTGCAGACTCCAGCAACTGGAAAATCCTCACGTTGCACCAGCAGGATTTTGTTTTTAATGGGAGACACTGAGTGTCTTTTCAACTGCTGCAAAACCTGAGATTAAACCTGTCTTTTTTATTTCCCCTCCCAAAATTGAATTGCGGCGTCACGCTTGGCTGTTGCAGGGAAAACTTTTCTAGTTTTTGGGGTGGAAGAAAAATGCATCAGAAACACACAGTTGGACCAATAAAACCTGAAATATGTGTGTCTGTTGTGGATTTTGTTCCTGTTCATCAGTGTTACTGGATTAGCAAACACGTGCACTGATGGCAGGATGCGACAAAGAGGTCACAGGAGTATAAAACAAGATTAAAACAAGAAGTGTTTCTGCGTGACTTTGTGTGAAGATGCTTGTAATTTTCCGCTCTTGACCTCTGAAGCTTCTCTGATAACGGCTTCCAGTTCCCACAGTACCTGAATGCACCGCCGCCTGGCCTCAGACACTCTTCCAGCTTCATATAAAGCACATATTTATTGTGTTATAAAGCTGAAGAGGCGTTAAGAGAGAAATATACTGGAGAATGAAGGCAAACCAGTGTTTTTCATCCTTATTACCACATGTCTACAAAACAAGCAGACACACCACCACAATTACCATCTTGTATGTGGAACGTTTCTTCCCTCTCTGTCTCACAGCAGCATATGGAGCTGCTTCCACACATCAGTCAAAACCAAGATTCCCAGGTTTGTTTCTCTTCTGGTTTCAGTAAAGACCTCCACAACAATCTGCAAAAACCAGCAAACAAACCTGCTCTTTATGACATAACACGCTGCAAACAAGTTTTCATTTCAAATGTAAAGCTTTTGAAAAAAAAAACCAAAACACGTAGAGTGCATTTTCCATCCTTTTCTTTTAATTTACAGAAAACATTGTTTTGCTTTGACTTGCAGATCAGAGCTGTACTTAAGGCTCAAATGATGCCAGCTTCTCTGATCAGGCCATGTTTAAGCTCAGAGTTGTGTCTCTACTGCACATAAACATAGATAAATCTGTAGTCCTGGATGCGTTGTGGAGAAGACATGTACCAGGTAGGGACCCAAACTTTGACTGAATGCTGTATGGACTGACAGTGTCATCTTTTGGATCATCAGATTATTCACCATCAGTTTGTACAGAAGGTATTGGACAACCTGCGAGTTTCACCGTATGAATAACTGCTTTAATACCACGGTCAGCGATACTTCGAAAGCCAACTGGCTGCATTATGTTCGCATATACACATAATTCGGTGAGTTAAATCACTCCATTATCACCATAGCAACGAGTTAATTGACTAGTTCAGATCAGCTGCTTTTGACCGGTGAATGAGAGAACCGCGCTGTAGCTTGACGACTGTTATTCAGCATAAAAAGTACGTAAAGGCAAAGTAGTTCTCATACTTTAGCATAATTAGCAAGTTTAGTAAGAAATAAACATTTGTTATTAAATATTTACTGTGTGGGACCATAGTGTAAGCTGATTAAGCAACTTGGATCCGTACATTAAGCTTTGCGTCGGACGTTTCACGCCCCCGCATCGTCCATTAATTTCTGATAATGGACACCTCGTCAGGCATTATCCCGCTTAAACCATGGTCACTCACAAAGGAAATAATATAGGAGCAATCACTAATGTTGTTTTTGCTGTTAAAATAATGTTTTACACAAGAAAGGGCAGAGCGGACTATTTAATGTCTTTTGTTGTGGCGTTTCCAAGGTAACCGGCTTTGAGAGCACCTGCAGCGTGTTCAGCAGCAGATGCTATTGCAACAAATACCCGATGATGCGCCATGATGCATCTCAGTCTGCACGCTGCAGTCAGGGGTAATTGTGGGGAGCTCAGTGTGTATGAATGAGTGTGTGTGTGTGTGTGTGTGTGTGTTGTGTGTGTGTGTGTGTGTGTGTGAGCATGGCGCACCGTCATGTGATTGAGTCTGAAACAGAAGAGTGTTGAACGGAAGTGCCGTCCCCCTCCTCTTAACAGATTCCAATGAAAATATGATTATTTTCTGTCTGAAATGCATATTTCTTCACAATTTGAAGGAAATCGGGGAGGATGTTTATTCATGTTTATGTGATGTCTGACGTCAGTCCAGATATTTATTCTGCCTGTTTGTCGCTAACATTTCTGTTGCCACGGTTACCAACTGCGGTTTGAGCCAACGCACTGATTTAGAACTTTTGGGCTATTTGACAGAACTTTTTTTAACTGGTGTCCAAAACCTGCAGCCAATCAGAATCTAGTATTCACCCAGACCATGGTATAAACGGTTATAATGCACGTTGCAGCGGGTTGTGATGTTCTAGACTCTGCGTGGTGCACTGTAACCGTGAAATATACTGTTTTAACCCTTACATGTACATTATGTCCTCCAAATAAACTGGTGACTTTCATGTATACGGCAGCAAACAGCACAGTGTAGCCAAGACACGGGACTCTTTTATCAATGAATAGTGGATCCATATAAAACAAACGTAAGAATAAAACAGACTGGACATCACAATATGGTGGCAATGAGCTGCTTGATGGAGTTTTCATGACTTACCCATGATAAATGCATCACAATGTCATAAATGAATCTTACTTTCTGCTAAAAACATTAAATAAAACTCACGAGGCATGCTTAAAATCTTCTGATCATATAATATCATCTCTCTGGACATATCCACATCCTGGATCCATCATGCAAAACTACTAAATAAATTATTTTGGCTCATGCTAGCAGATCAAAGTAAAGCCAGACTGGAATTAGATCACACAAACGAAGGGAATTTTTCACAACTTTCTGCCGTAGTCTGATAGCAAAGCTGTTCAATACCCTAAAGACCAGCATTTATCCTGAGTCACATGATTTAAAATGAAACGTTTATTCCGGTTTGTCCAGCTCGCGGTGTCCTCCTCACACACCTGGAGCCGCTCATCGCTCATCTCACACCCAACAGCTTCTAAACCGTACTAGTCCTCCAGTCTGGACAAATCTGCCACCAGCTTGTGATGCGTATCAAGTTAATTGCACACCCCGTGATCCCCCGCTGAGCTGGACGCAACACAATCCATAATTACATGGCCACAGCAAGCCGGTTCGCCAAATCCCAGCATGGATTTTGAAACATAGGGAAAGGCATGAAAGTCTGTTTCCACTAATCCTACGTCCCCCACCATGGAAGCTTTAGAGTGCTGTGTGCAACGTGGACAGCAGACAGCACGCCACTTCAGACGAGCGGGGACCGGGGTGCAGAGCCCGACAACAAAACATCATCATAATCCATCCAAAAACTCATTTTCCCACAGTCCCCTCTGGCAGGACATTACTTCTCTCAATGGCTTGTTTGTGTTTCGTGTCGTCTGAATTTTTAGGTTTTGCGTGTGTGCTTGTGTGAGATGCATACCGTCCGAGTGTGTGTGAGCTTATTATGTACAATTGTAGCAAGTGTGTGTGTTTAAAAAACTAACTAGCACACACACACAGAGAGAGAAAGAAGGATGGTGAAGTCATTGTGAGGGTGATCGTCCGTTTTATGAATCAGAAGGTTAATAGCATCACCTGTTAACATGAAGCGTAATGGCTCGCATCCCAGCACAGGACAGGGAGGGGTACAGCGGGGGGGGTGGGAGGGAAGGCAGACAGATGGAGGAGAACAGGAGACGAAGTGTGTTGCAGGGGGATTGTTTGATGGAGAAGAGAGGGGAAGAAAAGGTTCTGGACTGGCAGCCACCCCTGGGGGGGGGGGGGGGCTGGCACGAACAAGTAGGACAGTGGAGCAAATGTGAGGACATATTGTTTTCCATCAGCTCAGAGGAGAGGAAAGGCAAGGAAAGACTGATTCTCTCAGTTTTTATCGTCTCTGAGTGTGTGTGGAGGAAAGTGATGTGTGTTTAGGTGTGTGTGAGCAGACAGAAGCTGATAGTCACCATGACAAGCGTCACACACACTTAATTCCTGTTATTGTCCTGAAAATGAGTTCTAAGTTATGATCTGTCATGTTGAAGCCGGTTAGAAACTCTGCGAGAAGCGAGACGTCATCTTCCGGCTTGTTCTGGTCGTATCAGCCAAGCAGAACTTTCTTCCCGGGGGCATTGTGTGATTGGTCGGACACTTGGTTAATGTGGACACAGGACAGTTGCTGCTTTCGCACTTTGGCATTACGCAACTTTCTGACCTCAAACCTCCTCATCCCAGACTTGTGACATCTATCATGTTTCCAGAGCCGCTGCTTCCCAGCAGCGATGGAGGCTAAGAAACCGACATTATACAACTATTACATCTGGGACACGATGAGACGTTTCGCTTCATGGTTTCAATAAGAAACTGTCTGTTTTGAACACGAAACATTGCTGATTCAATTCAATTCAACTTTATTTATGTAGTGTCAAATCACAGCAATGCCATTTCATGACGCTTTACAGACAGAAGAAAACATAATGAAGGCCAATTCATAACAACCTATATAAGGAAACCAACAGATTGAGTTGGAGGCTCCAATCTCCCGTCCTGAGCAAGCACACGGCGACAGTGGGAAGGAAAAATCTCCCTTTTAACAGGAAGGAAACCTCCGGCAGAACCCGGCTCAGGGACAGGCAGCCATCTGCCTCTGCTGTGTGGGAGGAAGAGGACAGAAAGACAACAGGAACTGCTACTCCCGGCCAGGGAGACCTGCTGAGACAGGAGACATACATGTTAATGATCCAAAGAAAGAAAAACATCAAGAAACGCAAGAAGAATAAAAAAGAGAAAGAGACAAGATTCGTCGTAACGTCGTCTCCTGCTGGCTGGAGAGAGCTAACAGGTCAGGTAGGATTCAGGATGGAGGCGGAGTTAGCCGTCGATGGGGGGGCGTGGAACGGGAAAATAGCAAAATTTCTGGCGTATGTCTTTAATGAACAGCTGATCGAGGTGCTGAGAAGCATGGAAATATTTACAACACGTGGCTTCTGCAGACAGACCCCAGCGGGTGCACAAACCCGCCCCCACTCTGGCTGGATGAAGCTTCTCGTTAGATATTAAATAACCTGGATAGTAGAGGAAGTCATGGAATTCCAGGCCTGGAAAGGCAAGCCTTATTCTCCAACACATGAGTCTAAAAAGTCCAGGAGAAACATGTAACACAGTTTTCTATTTTCAGCTGGTTAAAAAGGAGAAAAAAATTGTTTTTGTCACTTTATTGCATCTTTTTCAGATAGATTTATTTGTGCACGTGTCTGCAGCAGCCTGGAGGGAAGGTTAGCTTAGCTGCTAAAGGTCGCTATTGTAGAACTGCAAAGACAGTTTCCTCAGAAATGGGTCAAGCTGAGGTGAAGTAATGAGGCTGGGTGTCCTCCAGCTAACTAGCCTGCACAGGTGGAGACGAGCAGCCCTCATTATTACCTCTGAGATCAACACCGAGTGTTGCAACGTTGGATATGTTGCTGCATAGCGTTCATGCAGAATTCAACAATGCAATAAATGCCATGTTTGCTAAATATCATGCACTATTAATTATGAAAGATTTATTGTGAACAGCCAGTTGGATTAAATGTAACATTAACTAAGAGTTATATTACAGGATGCCAAATAAAAAAAGAAATGATGTATTTTAAATGCGGGTGCTTTGACCTGGAGGGCCGGCGCGGCAGCTGCATGTAGAAATGACCTGATTCTCAAAATCTAAAGGAAAAAAAAGTCACAGTCAAGTTGAGGAGGAGAGACTTTTCCAGGATTCATGCATAATCCTACATAATGCATGAAAACCGAAACCTCGGCGACTTTTCCATCTGCTCTGCAGAGAACTGCTCGACGCTGATGTCGTGCAATCACAGCTTCTCTCCATCCTTTTGTTTACGTGCTCCTTCTTTGTGTTTTCTTGGTTTTCTGCATCCTAGAAACCCATTTATGCGTATGACACTGCGACTTCATCAGTATGTACCGTGTATGCTGCGGCTGGATCGGGACATCCAGCTCTTTCTGCTCACGTCGCTGCGAACGTTCCAGCTATGATGAAGCACATCTCTGTCCACCTGCAGATGACAGCAGCTCAGAACATCAGCCTGCATTTACACGTTATATTTACACGGCCTGGTTACAGCCAAGCAGGATCCATGTAAATGTGACGTGTAAAGAGGGTCTCTGAGCCGTAAAGGAAGACAGTGGAAACGAATAGAGAAGGAGGAAGAGATAAAGAAGCAGATAGCCGGAGCACCAGAGCAGTTTCATTTCCTCCAGCTTCTCCTCTCCGTATTTTTTCTACTTTAAACACAGTTTGACAAGGTGTGGCGCGGCACTGTGTCATTATGAGTACAGCCTGATACTGGTGCTCGGGGATTCGCAGTGTAATTAGCCAGCAAGGCAGCTGAGACACTATCATGAAGCCTGATCTGCATTTCAGACACCGAGGGGAGGGTTGAGAGGGGCTGGCTTCCTTCTTCAATTACCTGCTCAGCTTCAGTCTGGAACACAGTCAGCTGAAAGAAATGACATTATCTGCCCTAAAGTAGGATTATTTCACGCCGTTTTTTTATGTCGGTGTCACCTTTTATCTCTGCAAGGCCAGTCCTTTATCTACAGTTATTAGACAGAGGTGAAGGAGTGATGGATGGACGGATAGATAGTGGGAGGGAGGCAGCGGGAGCGCCCGGAGTGCCGGGAGCACGCATGAGAGAGCACTGGAAATCCATCAAGTGGGTTAGGCAAATGGAGGCTTGAATGCATTCCAATATGGTGGATGTGTGAATGAACGCCACGGCAGACTCCAGTGTGAATTGCGGCGGTTAATAATACGGTGCTTATCTGCAAACAGTCATAATTCACACACACACACACACACACACACACACACACACACACACACACACACACACACACACACACGCCTTCAAGCTGCCGTTCGGAAAGACCGTGTCATGAACTGGAAGTAATAAATGGAAATTTGCATCCAGTTGATGCAGAAACATGCAAGTCGCAGATTTAAATTAGATCTGGGCTGTTTTCTGGGTGCTTTCCTTCTTCCAGCCGTTGCTTTGTCTTCGCTCGAGGATTCTTCCTGTTTTAAGACTCCAACTTGTCCTTTCTGAGCTTATTCTGGTGCACCGTCTCGTGCACGCCCGTGATCCCTCTGCTTGCCCTCGTTGCGGGGAGCTGTGAACTCAGTCTGTGGGACCTCCACAGGCGCAGCTGAGCAGTCAATTATTTTCTGCATCATTTTAGCTTTTTCCGCCTGCAGGAAAGGATTTTTCGAATGACTCCAGTTTCTCTGAAGCCTTCGGAAACAAAGTCAATTTGTGTTTTAAAGATCCTTTTTGTGTTTGTCATTTTTCCAGACGTTGCACTCAGCAGAACTTCCTGCAGCCTGATGCATCATTAGAACAGAAATATGTCGACACAACATTTGCCTGCAGAATTACAGAAAGTAAAGAGCTTTTGGCTTTAAACAGTCACTCTTTCATTCAAGCTAAAAGGATCAGAAAAGGCTGAAAATGTTTCAGTCTGAGATAAAAACTTCATCAAAAAGACTTTTTTCTGTTTCCTTTCTAGTGTCAAGAGTAGTCTGCAGTTTCCCAAAACTCCCCTTTAGCCAGAAGCAAAGACGGAACTTCCTAGAAATGCCTGATTTCAGCACAGTGGGGTGGAACACGTCAAAATAAAGTCCTTAAGCAGCGATGGCCCCAAAACTGCAAGTCAACCTCATCAGAAAGTCATCAAATGTTTCCCTGAGTTCGGTGTAAACAGTATCTGAGCTGGGGGGAGTGGAGGGGGGTTGCAAGTGCAGAAGTTGCTTTGTGGTGAGTGTGGAAGACGGCACTGGGAAAGAGGAGACGAATAATCCTGCCAGAGATCAGCGTAGCGGCTCCGCAGGCAGCTTGTGAGGTGGACGGATCAATAAAACAGGCGTCGCAGCACTTTGCAGGTTGTGTCCAGGTGTTTGTGTGCGTTTGTTGGCTGTTTGCAAGCGAGGCAGGATGAAACTCTGCTGACTTAAAGCCACTCAGTGATACTCTGCTGCTGGAAAAGCTCCTTAACATAAAGGTGAAGGCAGAAAGCAGACTGTCTGAAGTACTTCCACACGGACACATCCTCCTCCGTGTGCAACCCGTGCAGCTAAATGTAAATTATTTTAACCCTTTAATGTCATACGGATCATGTTTGTTACAGTTTCTGAGACATTTTGCATCATTTTACGGTAAAACTTTGTTGAAAACGACTCGTACACGATCCGATGCTTGTCTTCTGCCCCCTGGTGGACACTGGAGGCAAAGGACGACACATGAACACACAACTGAAATGCACATCCTTCTCCTGAGCTTGTTTGCACCAAAATGAAACTCCGGTTTCTGACTCTGTATCTGGCTTGACCCCTGCGAGGAAACGGTACCTGGATGATCTCAGGAGCCCCCCCCCCCCCCCCCCCCCCCACAGGAAATGACCACCAGACATCCACATGAAACTCCCCGAACCAACAACCCGGCCAGGAGGACGTAACAATGACCCCGACCGAGGCGCTGATGCCACATTAATGCACACATCGCACTGTAAGAAATGCTAAACACACTAAATATTTCAGTTTATAAAATAGATGTTTTCATTTTATTAAAGGGCCAAATAAAGATTTCAGAAGTAAACAATAACATAACTTTTCTTCCTGGACTGCACGGTGGCATGGTGGTTAGCACTGTGGCCTCACAGCAAGAAGGTCGCTGGTTCGATCCTCGGCTGGGGTGATGACTCCACACAGAAAGGACAGTATCCTTTCTGTGTGGAGTTTGCATGTTCTCCCCGTGTATGCGTGGGTTCTCTCCGGGTTCTCTGGCTTCCTCCCACTGTCCAAAGACATGCATGTTAGGTTCATTGGTTACTCTAAATTGCCCCTAGGAGTGGTTGTTTGTCTCTCTGTGTGGCCCTGCGATGGACTGGCGAGCTGTCCAGGGTGTACCCTGCCTGTCGCCCAAAGACTGCTGGAATAGGCTCCAGCTTCCCGCCACCCTTCATCGGACTAAGCAGTTCGGATGAATGAATGAATTTTTCTTCCCATTTTTATCTCGGTTTCAACTTTAAATGATAAATAATTTGGAAACTATTATTTTGAACAGTAGCTTGAATTCACATCTACAGCAAGGATTCTTCAACCTTTGAACAACGACCTCCATGATAACATACGTTGATGTTCGCGCCCCCCCACTACCTAACTCATTTGTGTTAATGTGGTAAAATATTGATGTGCTTCACAGCAGTAATGGTTTCATTTGGAAATTTCCTGGTAAAAAGCCCAAATGTATTCGATAAATGTAGGCGGTGTAGTTTTTATAGGTATCTGGCGACTCCAATGGGAGCTCCAAACCCCCAGTTTGAGAACCACTGGTCTCATTTCTGTCCTCCTCCAGTGACTTGTCAATCACCGGGGGTGTCCAGTCAGACTTCAGACGTGGCCAGTGCCACCCCTGTAGCTCCGCCCTGCTCGGGGTTTAAAGTTTTCTTTTTAGTTATTTGAAAGAAAATAAAGAAAAAAAGGCCTAAATCTGCTTGTCTCAACGCGTTGCCCATGTTCAGGACAGGTGGACCGACCCAGGCCAGTGTCCAGTGCACAGCTCCAGAAGCCGGAGCAGAACAGCAACCCGCTGTAAATGCTCTGAAAGGAACCTGCATGTGCAGCTAGCAACAAACCGGCAGGCTGGTGGATAAAGCTTTACCGTATCCCATCTCTCTGTCTCTCCTGCTTCCATTTAAATTCTAATTTAAAGGCTTTTGGGAATCATTTAGAGTTCACGTGGAGTCCTCGTCTCTATGATGTCATGTTCCACGCTTGTTTCTTCTTTGCTTCTCTTCCTCTTTCATGTCTGCTTTCATTTCTCCAAATGCATCCATCCCTTTATCCCCTCCTTTCCCCCAATGCATTTGTTTCTTGTCGTCCACTTTCTTCCTCCCTGTCTCCCCCTCCCTCCCCTCCCTGCGTCCCTCTGGTCAGAACTAGAGAGGCTAGAGGTTGCTTGTCAATAATTTAATAAGTAGGGAGCGCTCCCTTCTTAACCACGGTTTTGAATTATTAACCTGCGTGTCCATGCCAGCGCTATGCGTCGAGCGCACACCTCGGCTGCCTTAGATGTGATTGCACATTAGCCTCTGCGTATGTTTCGGCCACCGCGTTGGCGCGTGCAGCGTGATATAATAATTGCCTGTCAGAAGATGATGGAGCATGCCAGCCAAGCACAAATCAGTCCTTTCTGCAGCCTGCTTTGGGATTGTTTTGAGGGTGTATGAGGAGGTAGATAGCGGGGGAATACACAGCATGCATGTTTCATAAGAGCCCGTCTACACTGCTTGGTAAACGAGATGCAGCCTTCATTTATCTCGTCTTCAGTGTGCAGATGTGTGCACCTGCTGCTGGAAGGGTACGGTAACCATTCGTAGACTGCTTGTCCTGCAGTGGACATCAGGAGATGAGACATGAAGCTTTGTGTACTTTTATTTGCCGCTGCAGATTTAGAGTGAGTGTAGGTGGAACATTGGTTATTAATGCTGATGTTGACATGAAACTGGGCTTTGGAGTAAGTGTAGTGTTGCGCTGACTGTGGCAGAAGAACGTGGGTGTGTGTTGGTGTGTGTGTTCCCCTCCTGGAGGTTGCTGGTTACTTATTCTACATCAATTCATCACAGACAAACTAGAACTGTATTTTTTTTCTTTAATCTTCCAGTCATATGGAGGAGAAAGTTGAGCCTTTTTCAGTTGAATGACTTCACGTATCGGGACACAAACAGAATCTGGTCCTGAGTGAAGAGTGGACCTGTTGGATCATTTCATCGTTAATGAAAGTAATTTATGAAAGCGGTGAGTTAAAAGCTGCGGCCGCCTCATGATTCAGCAGCTCGTAGAAGCATCTGTCAGCAGGGAGAAGTAATGATGTCTGGACAGCACCTCTCACATACTTGTTTCATTTCAGTTTACTGTACATTTTGATGAGTTTGAGGTCATGTCAGGACCTTGATGCTTGTCTTTCTCAGCCCCTCTGAAGATTTGTTGCTGTGTTTAAGATCATTGTCCTGTTAAACGAGCCTTTTCAGACAATCAGGCTCCCCTTTGACTGCAAGGAATTTAGATCTACAGAGAAGTTTATGGTCCACTGATCGGCCAAAAGGTGTCCAAATCATCAGCCTCCCACCACCGTGCTTAGCAGTTAGCATGAGGTGTTTGCTATTTTATGCCATCTCCAGTTTGCTCTGGTCAGTCTGAAGGACGTCGTCCCAGAAGGCTTGTGGTTTTCTGCAGCTTTGCAAACCTAAGCAACCCGAACCTGTTAAGTCCTTTTCTGTCGTGAACTTTAACGTTCGGCATGCTAACTGAGGCCTGGAGAGTCTGAGATGTAGCTTTTGAGGTTTTTTACTCGCTGGGATTCCAGGGGAGATTTGCAGGAAGAATCATGCTTACTGGAGTAAAAGGGACTCCAGATTGTTAGGGAGGACTTCATCACAGTTACTTGTCTGAGCTAATTGCGGATGTCTTTCCTCCTTGGCATCATGTTAACACACGTCTGAATTCTGCTGAGCTGCTAACTCCCAAAACCTTTTCTCCTGTTGGGGTGATTGCACCTAGCAGCTTTTTAAATATAATTTAATGCATTTCTTATTAACTTCACCTTTATTTATACAGGCAGTCCACTAAAAACTCCTTCAAATGAAATTCTGCTTTGATTTAAAAGGGTCATTTCTTTTTCACATGACTATGTATGCAACCGCAGAGCGAGCTTTTATTTACATCCTAGTTAATGCAGGTATGCGGAAAACAGCGACAGTCTTACTGTGCACAATAAACACGTTTCACTTCCTGGTTGCTCACCTGAAGGTCTTCCTCCTTCCGATCATGACTGGGTTTGTGTCGCATCTCAGAATCTCAGAGCAAAGAAATGTGTCCAACAACCCGACCGCATCCTTCACCAATGCGCTGCACCACTTTGCTGTGACTTTTAATTGGTTGAATATGTAACATTTTACAGTGTTGAAGATACAGCTGAGGCTTGTTTGCTTCTCATCCTTCAAAGAGAGGCAGACATATGCTCCTGGAGTCAACCTGACGCTGTAAACACATCGCTGGTTTAATTAGCTTCCACCGCTAGCTCACCTGCAGCATTTGTGATGGTTTTATAAGGATGATAAGCTTTTAAAATTTTCTGCAGAGATGTGAGGATACAGTTTTATTTGGTGGTGAATTAGTGTGCATATTGCACATGATGTGGGTTTGAACAAGGAAAGGCGTTGAAGGCGACATCCTTTAGTCATTGGCTGCACAGGGGAATGTTAGCTTATCATATGTTCCTCTGCGCTCTCGTCATGTAGCTGTGAAGGTAATTAGCTTTGTGTTCTGCAAGACAAGGCAGGTTGGAGCTCATGATAAAAGCTCGTTTCTGTGGATAGTTGACACACACATCCGAGATGGAACTTGAACAAACTGACATGTTTGTCCTGTTAAGTGAAAACAAATCACTCTTACTCTTTTTGTAACCTCCAGCTGAGGTTTCAGACATCAGGTGTTTCTGTTAGAGTGCGATATGTGTCACTATAAACAATCTTTGTATGCAAGTGCGTGAGTTTCTGTTCTATGCTGTTAAAATAAAAAGAGTGGGACCTCTCTCCTCAAAGCGGAAGAAGCTTGTACAGCTTTGCTAAGCGGGAGGAAAAATAGGAGCGCCACACAACGAGTTCGCAGCAGTACAATATGTCTCCTGTGCTTTTTAGTAATCGTCATAATCATATATAAGTGTGCATGTATAAGCGATGTCCACATCCATGGACTCTTTGGGAGAGGGACCGTGGATCAGGATGGACACATCCGCTGTCGGTGAACCAGCAGTTACTATGTCGCTTAGCTTTTCAACTGAGCCTACATGTCCTTTCTGACTAATGAAAGGACCAAAAGATGTGGACACAGCAACCAGATCAGGCATGAAATCCTTCTGCTACTTTCCAAGGCAGCGAGCTTCCTCCTCGTTTCATGCCGGCTGCTTTTAGATGCTTTTTGTGCGTTCATTTGTAAATCAGCTGGTTGCTAAAGGCTAATGGACGACGTTTGTGAGGTGCAGTTTTCACTGGACGGATGGAGCCTCACCAAAAGCCCTGCAGCTACACCATGCAGATCTGAAAATTAAAAGAAATGGTGAAAGTACCAGCTGTGTTTGATATTTTTTCATCATACAAAGACTTGTCCACCCATCACTTCGTCTGGAACATGAGACGTAGTTGCAGCTCTTGCATTGTGGAAGGATACCAGTTTAATCTGAGCAGCTTTCCTCTTCGACACTGTCGGAACCCTCCAAACAAGTTTTCTTGTATTTCGTCTTCAGGGAAAGTTCTCCTGACTTCTTGATGGACTTTCCAAAGCTGCGTTTTGGATGTTTGCTGGAAAGATGACCCCACACCGCTTCGGTAATGTTGAGGTTTGAGGAGAGATTCATCTGTCTGTCAGATCTGTTGCTACTCTGTTGCATCCTAATTTCTGTCCAGTTCTTGTGTTCTTTGCCAGCCTTTGCTCCAAGTTTCCATGGCGATTATCCCCTCAATGCCACTCCAGTTCTACAATACTACTGTAGGGTATGTTATTGAAAGGATGTGAACACATGCAGGGCGTCAGTTGAAGTAAAAAGCCACAGTAAACGACGTTTTCATGTGTCCTTAAGTCACACCGGTCAGTCCGATTCATGGTGGCGCTAAAACTGGAGTCCATTCCAGTAATTAGCAGCTGAGAGGCAGGTTACACCCGGGGTAGTTTCCTCGTCCATCGCAGGGTCAACGCAGGGTCAACCATTCGCAATCACACACACATCTCAGGACAATTTAGAGTAACCAATCAACATAACATGCATGTCTCTGGATGATGGGAGGAAGCTGGAGTATCATAGCTTTACACAGGAAGTACGTGCAAACAGAAAGGGTGGTGTCTGAACCCCCACCCCAACAGCCAAAGCTTGAACCAGCAACCTTCTTACTGGGAGGCCACGGTGCTAATCACACCCATGTATGCTTGAGTTTTTACAAGTGTGTTTGTAAATGGATGAACCAGATGCAGATGTTGCATTCAGAAGGACCCCAGTATGACAGTTTTAGCTTTTTTATCTTGTGCTACGATGTGCAAAAACCTTTGGCCACATTTGTATAACATGTTTGTATAAAAGCTGAAAAATTGCATTTCTGAATTATTCTCTTGAAGCTTATTTCTCCTTGTGTGATGATGTTGATGATTAGCCTCGCAGTCGAGATCTCATCACATGGCAATTTACACATTTAATGCTGTCCATTCACACAACAACACAGACGTCTAGTTCCGTCTGAGCCACTGTCCTGCAGGTTTAGGAGGACACACCTGCGTCAGCGTCATTAGCAGGCTTCTGCAGATCTTTACAACAGCTTGTTGGGGAGATCCATTTAGTTTAAAGCAGGAAACATCTAAAACCTGCAGGACAGTGGCTGTCTAGAATGGGAATTAGACATCCCTGACCAAAAATACTTTTAAATAGTAAGCAGACCTGAGGAGTTTGACCACCATGTGGACCCGCTTCACGTTGCAGGTGCGGTTCCTTACTGACTATATGAAGCTTTAAAGCAACACTAGACATGTTTCTGACACTAACGCCGCGCCTCTAACCCGGCATTGCAGGCGCCCTGCAATGCTAAAAGCTAAGAAGCTATATTCCATGTTCCAGCTAAGAGCATCACGTGCACATGGAAGCTAAATGGTCAAGTTGAACTTTAAATTGCTGGAAGAAAAAAGGTGAAAGTCAAGATGCTTCACAGCATCTCGTCAAATGCTGTCAACTGCAGGAGGAAAGGCGGGTTTATTTTTATAGTGCATTTCATGTACAAGACAGTATAAAGTGCTTCACATTAAACATTAAAAGCTTTCCAGACGGTGCAAAGACAGCAGTGAGACGCAGCAAAGGCAGCAGGAAACGGCAACAATCAGAGGAAAATCATGATATATATTAAAATGATTAAAAGCCGCATCAGTTAAAGTTACGGTGAAGATTTCATGCAGAAAGTTTAAACGAGTTTAACCAGGATGGAAAAGTGTCGACATGGTGACGGTTTCATCTCCGCTGGCGGGTTTTCCACTTGTTACCAGCTTAACAGCTAAATGCTGCTTCTCCATCTTTAGTCTGGTCCCTGGTCTGGAGTCTGGTCTGGAGTATGGTCTGGTCTCTGGTCTGGATTCTGGTCTGGTCTCTGGTCCGGAGTCTGGTCTGGTCTCTGGTCTGGAGTCTGGTCCGGAGTCTGGTCTGGTCCCTGGTCTGGAGTCTGGTCTGGAGTATGGTCTGGTCCCTGGTCTGGAGTCTGGTCTGGAGTCTGGTCTGGTCTATGGTCTGGAATCTGGTCTGGAGTCTGGTCTGGTCCCTGGTCTGGAGTCTGGTCTGGTCCCTGGTCTGGAGTCTGGTCTGGAGTCTGGTCTGGAGTCTGGTCTGGTCTCTGGTCTGGAGTCTGGTCTGGATTCTGGTCTGGTCTCTGGTCTGGATTCTGGTCTGGATTCTGGTCTGGAGTCTGGTCTGGTCTCTGGTCTGGAGTCTGGTCTGGAGTCTGGTCTGGTCTCTGGTCTGGAGTCTGGTCTGGTCTCTGGTCTGGTCTCTGGTCTGGTCTCTGGTCTGGAGTCTGGTCTGGATTCTGGTCTGGAGTCTGGTCTGGTCTCTGGTCTGGAGTCTGGTCTGGAGTCTGGTCTGGTCTCTGGTCTGGAGTCTGGTCTGGTCTCTGGTCTGGTCTCTGGTCTGGAGTCTGGTCTGGAGTCTGGTCTGGTCCCTGGTCTGGAGTCTGGTCTGGTCTCTGGTCTGGAGTCTGGTCTGGATTCTGGTCTGGTCTCTGGTCTGGATTCTGGTCTGGATTCTGGTCTGGAGTCTGGTCTGGTCTCTGGTCTGGAGTCTGGTCTGGAGTCTGGTCTGGTCTCTGGTCTGGAGTCTGGTCTGGTCTCTGGTCTGGAGTCTGGTCTGGTCTCTGGTCTGGTCTCTGGTCTGGAGTCTGGTCTGGAGTCTGGTCTGGTCTCTGGTCTGGAGTCTGGTCTGGATTCTGGTCTGGTCTCTGGTCTGGAGTCTGGTCTGGATTCTGGTCTGGAGTCTGGTCTGGTCTCTGGTCTGGAGTCTGGTCTGGAGTCTGGTCTGGTCCCTGGTCTGGAGTCTGGTCTGGAGTCTGGTCTGGTCTCTGGTCTGGAGTCTGGTCTGGTCTCTGGTCTGGAGTCTGGTCTGGTCTCTGGTCTGGAGTCTGGTCTGGAGTCTGGTCTGGAGTCTGGTCTGGTCCCTGGTCTGGAGTCTGGTCCCTGGTCTGGTCTCCGGTCTGGATTCTGGTCCGGTCTCTGGTCTGGATTCTGGTCCAGTCTCTGGTCTGGATTCTGGTCCTGTCTCTGGTTTGGATTCTAGTCTAGTCTCTGGTCTGGTCTCTGGTCTGAATCCTGGTTTTGATTCTGGTCCGGTCTCTGGTCCAGTCTCTGGTCTGGTCCCTGGTCTGGTCTCCGGTCTGGATTCTGGTCTGGATTCTGGTCCGGTCTCTGGTCTGGATTCTGGTCCGGTCTCTGGTCTGAATCCTGGTCTTGATTCTGGTCTGGATTCTGGTCCAGTCTCTGGTCTGGATTGTGGTCTAGTCCCTGGTCTGTATTTTGATCTAATCCCTGGTCTGGGTCCTAGTCTTTTTCATTCATTCATTCATTTTCCGAACCGCTTATTCCAATTTAGGGTCGTGGGGAAGCTGGAGCCTATCCCAGCTGGCTTTGGGCGACAGGCAGGGTACACCCTGGACAGCTCGCCAGTCCATCGCAGCCTAGTCTTTTTCCTGGTTTGGATTTTGGTCTGGTCCCTGGTCTAGATTCTGGTCCGGTCTCTGGTCTGGATTCTGGTCCGGTCTCTGGTCTGAATCCTGGTCTTGATTCTCGTCTGGATTCTGTATTTTGATCTAATCCCTGGTCTGGGTCCTAGTCTTTTTCCTGGTTTGGATTCTGGTCTGGTCCCTGGTCTGGATTTTGATCAAATTCCTGGTCTGGATCCTAGTCTTTTCCCTGGTCTGGATTCTGGTGTAGTTCCTGGTCTGGATCCTAGTCTAGTCCCTGGTCTGGATTCTAGTCTGGATCCTGGTCTGGATGTTTTCTTCTTGAAGCTTTAACATGGATTCTGAAAGTCAGATCTGAGTCTGTTAACACTCCAGCAGATGTTGTGGACGCAGACTGTGTCTGATTCAGGACAGAAACCCAGGAGGAAGTGAGGAAGAGAAAAAACTGGAGCTGATTTTTACCAGCAGGAGAGCGCTCAGAGAAGAGACAGGAAGCAAGATGGATGGGAAGTTAGTCTTGGTTTGGGTGCTGCAATAGAAACATCTGCAAACGTTCTGTCACTTTAAGTCCTAACTTTTTACTTGTCTTCACAGGAAACCTTTCAGTGTCTTTACATGGAAACACACACAGCGTCTTTCTTTCAGACCCATCATCGCCGCCTTTCACTTTAGAACTAAACAAACAAGATGACGTGAAAATGTCCTAAAACATGTCAGGCGACGTGACCTGAGCTGCTTGTTCTGTTGCCTCCACACATTAACTCCTCTGGAATTAGCTTTTAGCAGTTCGGTTGTGTTTTCACAATGTGGTGAAAACACACACACACACACACACACACACACACACACACACACACACACACACACACACACACACACACACGGTCATTGTCTCTACCTGCTCAGACCAAAGCAGGTTCGTCCATCACTGCTTCTCACAAAATCTCATCTTTTCCTTCCTCTAGTCTGCTTTAAATCACAGCAGAGATCCTAAAAATCTTTTTCCTGCTATTTTAGTCCGTATGTGTACATTAAATATGACTGTATGAGCAGAGTTCTGTTCCTCTACTGTTACATACACATGTGTGTATCGCACTGATTTGTCCATGCAGGCCTGAGCTCACGCATCCATTCGTCACACTTTTCACTCCATCTTATTTAAATCCCTACAATAGCATTCCCTCTCTCTCTCTTTCTGGCTTGGTCATCGCATTTCTCTCTCGCCCTTATACCGGTCTAAGTCAGTGACATACACACACACACACGCATGCAAAAATAATACTTAGAACTTATTTTTTTTACGCACCAACATATTCTTCATTTCCCATCTGTCACACAAAAACCGTTAAATCTCTTTTTAATTTTCTCAGTATGCTGCTTTTATATAGCTTAGGCACACAACCAATCACACGCGCGCACCGACACTCACACATAAGCGGCGCCGGCCTCAAAGGAGACAAATGACGAGAATGAAGTGGCATAAAGGTAGAGATAAGAAATGGGGGAAGAAGGAGACGGAGCCAGACGGCGAGGGAAGCAGCAGGAGAAAAAAAGTGATGGAATGAAAAAAAGGCATGAAAGACACAAAAACTGGGGGAGAAAAGGACGGAGAGAGAGAGAGAAACTGCAAGCAGTCGAGTGGCTGAGAGGAGGAAAAAGTGATCGTTTCAAATTCAAAGAAGAGCTTTATGGACGGACAGATGAAAATGAAGGGGGGGGGGGGGGGGGGTAGGAGCAACAGTTGTGAAGAAATGACTGAAAAAAAAGGACAAAAATGGTTTCAGAGACCCCTTCACTGCTGTTTTACAAAAAAAATCTGAAAGTTACAGTCGGGGATTTGGAAGCACTGCTGGGGGCTTCTTTGGACTCGGTGAGGGGACCAATGTGGAAAATCCCAAACATGATTTAGCTCTATCGTTATCACAAGAACTAAAGATCTCTTCTGAATGACGGCAGAGTGCTAACTTCAACCCTGTGCAGAGATCTCCAGCTCCAAAGTCCTGCAGATTGAGATGCTTTTCTGCCGTCAAGTCCTGCAATAGGTCCTGCGATGGACTGGCGAGCTGTCCAGGGTGCACGCTGCCTTTCGCCCAAAGTCTGCTGGGATAGGCTCCAGCTTCCCCGCGACCCTTCGTCACATTAAGCGGTTAGGATGATGAATGAATGGATGAATGAAGTCCTGCTATACCTGCAGAACCGCAGCTTTCGTTGAGTTTCAGACCTTTGCCATGTTGCATAAATGGCGCTGGCATGATTCAGGTATACCATTGTATTTTTTTTTCTTAAATTTGCAAAAGGAAAAAGATAACCGGTAAATAAAATTTAGCTTCTTGCTTTATTATTTGGAATCGGCCACCTGCAGACTACATCCTTCAGCGAATGAAGAGAAACAATCACAGCTCCCTACTGAAGGCTGCTTCAGAGACTTTTATATGAGAAATGGCTCAAAGAAACTAAAGTAGAGACACAGAGCAGACATGAAACAGCATGAAAAGATGCTCTGCTCGGTCATGTTTGCAACAACAGACCATTTAAAGAACATTTCTTCATATCTTTTTTGGCCAGTTCAGGTTCACAGAAAGGTGGGGGCTAAAAATCATGTATTTCTTCACAGAAATACAAATATGAGGTTTCTAGATTTTGCTTTTGAATAACTGCGTTGAATTTGACGTGTGGGGAATTTGATCTGGTTCAGCTTTTTACATTTTTTTTTATACATTCAGTTTCTGTCCTGATTTGAGGGTTCAGGTTGTTTTATGACTAATAGATGCTTTTAGTTGACAAAACCCTTTTTCTTTTATCCTAATCAGGCTTAAATGAGATCAGGGTCCCTTTACTGCACGAGGAAAGATGATGATGCAATATTTGACTTTTGGTACAAATTAATAATTGATGGTATTATTAAAATAATGATGGTGAATAAAGCCGTAATTATTCCTGAGATCTGTAGGTAAATGGCCCAAAAGTTAAAGCGGCTCATGTTTATTGCTCGCCACATCCCGTCTCTCCTCAGCTTTCCTCTGCTGCCATCAGATTAAAGCTTTTTTTTTTCCTATAAAATGATTCATAAGAAGAAAAGTAATTATCATGAAGGATTGTTCCCAGTTTTCCCTCCATCTCTCCATCACTGATGAATGTTAAAATAGTTTTTTTCCTGTTGAAACCTTAATTAATGGCCACTGTGAGCACAATGTTTTCTCTGCCTGAGCTCCTGCTTCACTAATAGATCCAGTTAATAAGTAATCATTATGATTTATAATGAAATTGTTCCTTAGTATTTCATGAAGTGGAAGGATGAAACCTTATCGTTGTGGTCATGCAGCGTTTTGCCCTGAAATACAGAAGAAAGAAACTATTCAAGGTCCGGTCTTCAATCAGCAGAATAGCAGCTTGACTCCACAATTTCTTTATATGGTTCATAAAAAAGGTTAATTATGCAGAAAAAGGATTAAAAAAACCCTGAAAATGGCAGAATGTGCCTCTCAGTTCATGTCTTTCTGTTTTCTTGGGATGCGACTCCTCTGGACTCCGAGCTGGGGACGTCTGATGGACGTCTGATGGACGCTGCGTGGATCCACCCAGCACACACTTTTACTACAGAGTACCACATAATGAAAGTAATTGCAGCTTTTCAAAGCATCTGTGGGCCACATATGTGTTGCAACCCTCTGGCTTTTTCAGACAAGGGCTGATTTTATTCAAAGACCCGTCTGAGACGGTCTCAGCATCATGAGAGCATGTGGGCCGTGGCTCCACACATAAAACAAGTCCCAGGCCTGAAAGAGAGGACTTATCAGGAGGAGGGCTTTGCTATGCAGTTGGATGGCCGACTCAAGGCTAGGAGCAGATAAAAGTGAAGAAAAATGGCGTGGGGGGGGGGGGGCACGAGATGAAGAGGAACACCCAAAATGATGGAGATTAAAGGGAGCGAGTGTGAAGGAGGGCAGCCGAGGGGACAACGGGTGTGTGTGTGTGTGTGTGTGAGAGAGAGAGAGAGAGGAGGCGAGTGACCTTGAGAGTGTGTGGGAGGGAGGAGACGCCAGAGACGAGGGGAGGCAGAGGGAGGAGAAAGACGGAAGGGTGCCGGAGTCAGAGCGCTGGAGAAGGAGGAGACATGTTCACGTAAACAGGAAGCATTTCGGATGTGACTTTAAGTTTGGTTCCAGGCTCAGATTTCTGATTCCTGGTTTCATCTCCACCTGCGGGCTCCGGCGGTGGCGCCGAGCGCAGAGAGAGTCCGCGCAGATATTCAGGCTGGCCGCAGGGAGTTGTTCCCATTAAGGCACCAAAACGTCCCCAAATCCAACTTTAGTTCTTCCTGAGTCGCTGCAGGTCGGTGGGTCTGCCCCCCCCCCAGGCGGAGGAGCATGGCGCCCTGCAAGCTGAATATGGGGACGTATTGTGGGAGTCAAAAGGCAGCAGATGGATGGTTTGAAGCAGAGCGAAGGGGACGGGAAACGCTGAAACCACTTAGCAGCAGATTGCTT
>NC_136617.1:8667475-8677475 GCF_933228915.1 Telmatherina bonti | reverse complement strand
CTTCTGCACAAAGACGGATTCATTTGAGCCAGGTGTGTTGGAGCTGGGGTACATGGAAAACCTGCCGGAGGACCAGAGCTGGACACCCCTGGTCTAAGACATGAAGGACAGAGAGTCCAGAGTTTCAGCAATCATCTGGACATTTAGTCCACATGGAACTGGAGTTCTGGGACTTTTTCAGCCTCTTGCATCCAGTTTCTCACCGGCGTGATGCTTCGAGTGTTCCTGCATGGCTGCACAGAAGCCAAGAAGTTCCACCAGATGCCAAAGTAAAGAAAGAGAGGTCATTAAGCTGTTTTATTACAAGATATCCTCAGTCAAACATAAGCTAGAAAATGCTATTTATAAGACTAGAACTTGTTCATCCAGTTTTCATCTGTGTGAGGGGGTTTAGTGAGGTTATATCTTGTTAACTTTACTTTGGCTTGGTCGAAGGACAAGACTCAACCAGAATGCACCATTTAAGGTGCAAATTCTGCAAATAAAAGCATAAAACCTGGTTTCACAATGTGGTGGGGTTAGGGGTCCACAGCTTTATAGTATGTGCATGAAGGAGGTCCTGAAGACTAAACTGGTTGGAAACCACAACTGCTTGTCTTTTGATCTGAAAGTCTGCAGTTTGCGTCCTGCTCCCCTACGCTGCTGCAGCTCTGAGGGGAACCAGCTTGTTCTCTGAGGGTCCGAAGCCCAGATGAACGCAGAGCGTTGCATCAGGAAGGCCATCCGGTGTAAAACGTACCAATTCACCCGTGTGATGGTTGGCTGTGGTGACCCCTTCAGAGGGACAAGCCGAAAGGAAACAACAACAATGATCTGTCTCACATAGTTTTAATAAGAAATGGTGACTCCGTGTCGGCGCTACATGGAGGTCAGGAATATCGGGGGGGGGGGGGTGTTCTTGTCATCCAGCTCTTTTACATGTTTAAACATCAGGAAAGGTGGAGAAAGATGGCTGCGGTAATGTGCCAGGAATAAATGACCCGCTTCCCTCAGCCTCTAAAAGCAGCCACATCGCGTTTTAATGAAAACTAACGTGACCTTCCAGATGGTGTGTTGCAGATGGAAAATCCAGGTGATTTGCATACAAGGCAGATGATTGGATGAACCATCTGCGGGTCGCTTCTATCACTGCTAAGTTTAACTGAATGAAGTCAGCTGGTTAATTAAACTCTTGTCCTCAGCCTGTGTGTCAGACACAGAAACATCACTTGAAGCCATAATTAGAATCTCACGTCTTGCAGGATGAGAGCGCCTTGCGAGGCGTCCAAGCCGGGTGGTCGGCGTAGTTAAGGAGAGAGCTCCAGACATCACGTCACATCCAGGGATCTGCCTCCCTGGCCCTTTGTCCTCTGTTTTTTTAAGCTAGTCTGCAGGATGCTGGAGCACAATGAGGTCAAACATCTCATGCGCTGCCGACAGCAGGCAGAACACTCCGTGTGGAGAATCAGGGACATTTTCACGTTAAACCGTCTAGTAATTAATGTTACATCATGTCTCTCCTGCATCAGATCGTTGTTTAAGTTCTCGCTGTTTCCTCAGGTAAACATGCTGACAAAGCAGCTGATCAACAAACCCTGATCAGCTGTGAGTGAAATTCCACTGGTGTAATTTCCACAAAGCTCAGACACTTAACCATCTTCTAAATGTTTGCATATACATGCTGGTCAGTAGGGCTGGGACGATACGCTTTTGTCCCGATTCCATTAGATTCCGATTTTTTGGGTGGCGATTCGATTTAAATTGCAATTCTCACATTTCTTTGATATTGCTGATTTTTGTGGATTAAAAGCAAAAAAAAATGTATAAAACTTTTATTTTGCTCGTCATTTTTATTGATTTTAATTGGTAAAAACAATCCAGTAGCCAGACCATCATTCTGCTGCCAAAATGGCCAAGATGACAAGTTAAAAGATCAATAAAAACAATAAAAATTAAAAAAATTTAGTAATGAATTATATTTATTTATTTGAAAAAAAATCAATTTTTTTTTTTTGTTAAAAAATCTATTGTTAAAAAATCCAGATTTTCGATTTTTCGGTTCGATTTTCCCATCCCTACTGGTCAGTAATCTGGAATGGTGCCCGACAGACTCGGCTGATCTGTGGAAGCATATATTGGGCGTTCATCTTGCCTACAATGGTGCAGAGCAACATAAAGGTTGACAAAGTAGTGAATAAAAAAGCTTTTAAAGGTTAAACACTGGATGGGGAGAATTTGCCTCCGTCTGAACAGCATTAGCATAGCTACCTGTCAGAACCCAACCCTGCTTCTCTAAGTAAGAGCAGTCTACTCGCTGTGCACTGAAGGTGAGACACTCACCAACAGATGCCTCACTCAGCCCACTTTCAGAGCAGTCGGTAACATTTGCTTGGAAAGTTTACATGTTTTCTGCCTCTTTGATGAACTTCAACCCTGAGACTTGCTAATGGACCAGAGAAGAAAAACCAAATGAAAACACATCTTACATCTTTCAAGCCATCTTCAGACACACAGAACGTACAACAAACACCGACCGGTGATAATGACCTGATGAATGTGGTGGATGGTGGAAAACTTCTTCCCTTTTTGAACTCTGAGTTTTCCTAAGTGTTGGAGAAGCTCTCTCCTTTTCTGTGTGCTCCCTAAAGGGACGGAGTGTGAATTATAATCGCTGTTTTTTTTTTTTTTTTTTGTAAAACCACTCTTTGGAGAAGATGCTTTCCCAGCAGAATGGGAACCTTTAAGTAAAGAAAAAGATTTTTTCCCTGTAGAAAAACAGCTTGTAGATATGATATAAAGCGCAGAGAGATGGACAGGAAAGTCTCCGACTTTTTAAATTGTCCAAGAAAAACACAAAAAAACAGCCAGACGTTGCTGGTTTCTACACAGTGGGCGTCTTGTTTGGGTGGAAGACTGAGGGGAATAATCAAACTATAAAGTGTAAAAGATAATAATACCTGCCAGCTACATGCGTCAACAGAAAGGCTGTTGTGACAAATGAGTGGATAATGAAGGTTCATATGCAGAGTTGAGCTTTGTAGGAGAAATATGCCTCTTTAAAAACACCTGCTTAGTGAAGAGATCAGTTTGCCTTCCAGACAGGCATGGTTTCTGCCTCAGAGTGCTGTTTTCATTATAAGTTCATTTATTCTCCCTTTACATATGTAAATAGTGTCTGTTTCAAACATCGCTGCCCCGCATGCTCCCTGCATAGTTTACCTATGCCTGGCTGGAAGGCAGCACATCTACTGGAGCAGATATCCCCAACTCCGAACCTTCACGCCCACTGTCCTGCAAGCTTTCAGTGTTTCCCAGCTCCAACACACCTGATTCATACTAACCTTTTACAAGAAAATATTTATATCTGTACACTTCTATATCTGTCATGTCACTTTTTTGGACATGGAAAATGCAGCTGCATGCTCGTCCATGAACTTATAGAACCACACTGAGTTTTCCAATTTAATAATCAAAGATCAGGCTACATCCCAGCTGCTTCTTTCAGATTGGTCCCCAGCATATGAAACATCATTTGTAGCAACAACCACTTGCTATTGTATAACTTTAGCTAAGTATCCAAGTATTAAACTCTTGCAATATTATCCAATTTTCTGAGGTTGAAAATTTTCAGAGTAATTCAGGATTAATGTCCCTTCAGCAGCTTTCTGCAGAGCTTGTCAGAGATCCATTTCATTTGTATCAATTGTGTTTCAGCAGGGAATCATCCAGACCTTTACAAATGACAGCATGCAGGCCAAATGCAATCAGAAATTTCTGTTTTAATTAAGGAAATTCCTACTGTTGCGTTGACCATGAATGCAACACTCGGTGGTTTAATGGTACTAACCTTAAAATGCAGGGCGGTGTTGTCTCACAGTAGCATTAGCATGATAAAATCATGCTAATGCTACTGTGCTACATTTCTACACCCAAAATGTGAAATTGAAAAGAAATCTGTAGATTAAACCTTTCCTGAGCAAACAAACACCATCATATTCTATCACGAAACCAGAGCGTTTCATTTGTGGCGAGTGTCTGGCGGTGGTAACGGATCACAATGTGAGGAGGCAACTTGTTGAGAAACATCCGGGATTCCTTTTCAAACCTTCCCGAGGAATCCCAGGAGAGAGGTGCAAAAGTGCAGCGTGACTTCATCTTACAGTTGGAGCTGCATATGATGGCCGTACTGCGACTCGAGTGAGCTACAGCAGCTAAAAAAGAACAAAAGGAGTTTTACAAACTCTGAAATGGTAAAATACGACGTTGTCTGTCATAAACTGGGTGACCACAAAACTGAAACAAGTGTGATATCTGCTCTAAACTTGTTTGCTTTTCCTTTTCTTTACTGACTAACAAAAATTTCTGGCTGTTAAATTTCTAGTTGCTGACTGTGCAACAGAGTAGCCGGGATCTAATCCCTGCATGATAGAGGGCTTTGAGGAGCGGGTTTTGGGATCGCTGCACAGAGTTTACTTCCCCGTTCCGACCTCAGCTTTAGATAAAGGCAAACACAGTGACGAAGAAACAGATCAGGGTTATTCACATTATCAATAAAGAAGCAGGACAGTAGGCGGTGGTGTGTGAGACCCATAGACTGTATATAAAGAGATGGACGGAGTCTCCGTGACGTCACCCGTAGGTTTCTGAAGAGCTGAATTGAAGCTCGGTGGGCGGTTCCTACCATCGCCATGTTGGCAGCGTCATGCGTGTTGTCTCGCCCAGAAAATACTAATATGGGCAAAGAGGTGGAGAGGGGAGCCGTGAGCGTCATGGCGAATGATTGACATTGAGCAAACTCCGAGCTTTCTGTAGCTAAAAGCTAACCCCGAGAAAACGGGAGCTAACCAGCTAACAGAGGTAAGCAGGCTAAAGCTAAGTCCGGCTAAAAACCGCGGTTGTTCTACGTCCTTCTTACTTGAAGCGGGAGATCGGGTACCTGTCAATCAAAAGGACACGCCCCTAAATATGCCGAACTTCAAGATTAAATTACTTTTAAACGGGCGAGTTAGAAAAAAATTCCCTCCCCCCACAGTTGTCATGAAGGTAAACCTGACCTATTAAACCTAAAATGGATTTTTGAACCAGGCTGTAAACATGTTTATTTCTGCTGTGAAGTTGGTCTTTTTAACATGGGAGTCTATGGAGATTTGCTCTGTTCTGCAGCCCCTAGTGGATGAAGGGGGAAGTGCAGTTTTATGCACTTCCACATCGGCTTCACTTTTTACCGCCAGAGGTTGCCGCTTGGTGAGATCATAAATACTGTTGTTCTTCTTCATTCTTGTTCTTTTTTCTTTTTTGTGGTTGCATGTGAGCTACATTTTACAACACCGCCCCCTGTAGTTTCTGGTGGTACTGCTTTGTTTAGCTTTAGCTGTTTTAAAATAATCTCTAAATGGACTGAAATGTGCACGTTAAAGCTTTTTCTCGATGGATATTTAACGTAGAACATAAATTAAGCAGAAATACTGAGTTTTTCTTTTAAATATTATAATATAAACATTAATAAAAACAAAGAAACTGGTTGACATGTCTGCAACTGATAGATAACTTTAATATTATCTTAAATTTTATCAGTATTTTTATCTCTAAATCTTTTGGGACTTGTGAGATATTAAAAGAAAAGCTAATAAACAAATGTCCCGCGTAAATCTGTTCAAATTTTTTAGTTTGTTTTTTAAGGCATCTGGCGTTCATTATGATTCCCATCCAGAGGAGAGACACATGGCTGCTAGAAGTCACATTTAACAGCAGTATTCATCTCCTGATCTTTGCTTATTCATTTGTTTTCAGCTCTGTAATCCTGTTATTTGCCACATGCTTTTCATTCATTCTGGCAGAAAATATCAGTAATTAGGTCTCGGTGCTTGGCTGGCCACATTACTCTCCTCTTAGTGTTTTACCGTGGAGTGCTTGTTAAAACAGACCCATGTCGCTTGGAAGTGAAATGAGCCAAATCCACCCCCATTGTTGGAAAGCAGCCGTCTATCGCGGCGAGTCAGCGTCTCAGCCGGCGCGAGACTGCTGAGTCACAACTTGCTTTTGTTAAACAAGTTGTGGCTGAAAATATGCTTCTGTTTGCAGCAGATTTTTTTTTTTCCTTGCAAAATATTTGTTTTGCTGGAATACTTTTAGTTTGTTTTTTCTTTCCTGCTCTGTTTCTGAGTTGGACAGGGACATATGTGGACAGATGTCCGTCGGATGTGGACCTATGTCCATACCAAGCAGCCAAAGTATCAACGTGTCCCCCTGTCAGTTTAACACCTTGGATAATATGAATTAATATTGTATATATGGTGCCAGGAAATCCCATCCAGGAGCTACGTTTACATGGAGGTGGAACAACCAGCAGCTTCATGCTTCAGCGAACCAGTTGTGTGCAGGCAGCGCCTACCCAAGGCCGACAGGAATATATGGAATAATAATGAAATAGTTCAGGCCGAGGCCACTGGGAATTTTCCTGCTCCTCTGTGGTTCAGTCCGGGCCAGACGTTAACGTGAGACTGGGGTAGGAAGAATGTCATCAGCACATACAGAGACAAGATGCACGTTCACACCATCCTGATGATGAATCCACAACATCATCCTCACTTTGGCTTTTGGCCTCTCATGTCAAACCGCTTCGACTTGAAGCGGACAGTTGTTGTTTTTCCTGTCGCTTCGCATTAATCACTCCTTTCCCAACATTTCCCGGACCGAGCGAGGAGACTACGGGGAGTGTAAATACGTCCTGACCTGAATGTTCTGCATCACGGCGCCATATGGAAGCTGAAAAGCTTCATTTCTGTACAATCTGAACGACTCAACAAAAGTAAATCAAATCTAATCAGAAGGTCTTTATATTTTCTCAGAGTCTTCTCGGAGTCTTACAATCTTAATTCCACTTTGCCTTTACTTGTCCTCTCTACAAATATTGGATAACCATGTAATTTGTTCTGTTCCATCTCTCATATCTTCATCCTCGGCTTCTCGTTTCTTGCTTAATATTTCCTTTTGATGAATTCTGGGCTGGCCTTTGATCTCGGCAGCAGACTAAGTGTATCAAGCGGTGAAAACGCATTAGATGGGAACTTTGAGGGAAGCAGAGAGAGCTGTGATCAACAAGGCAGAGCCATGAAAAGAAACACGTTCACATTAAAAGAGACATGGAGAAGAAACCAGTGACACAAGCCCTGTGAAGATATGAGGAGCGTTTTATTTAATGCAGCCTGGGACAGCCTCATCTCCTCTTCCACCTTTCTGTCCTCTGAAGAGGGAAAGAAGTGACTCGCCTTCAGCAAACTGTGTGAAATCTTTGGAAATGAGTTTTCTCGGGAATATCCTGCTGATGCCTTTTAGAGGTGAAGGACTTAGTTTCTGTTGGTATGCTGCGCAGGACCTCGGCGCCAACACGCCAAAGGTGGGATTCTGAAATATTGAGCTTGCTGTTCTTTACGGCTCTTATGTAACGTCAAAGCAAAGCCTGCAGCGGTGAGGCTTTGGTCTGCAGATTACACACCCCGACTTATCTCTCCATGCATTAGGCTGGAAGATCAGCTGAGAAAACTTATGTTGTCGGAAAGATTGGCTCGGCTTGATGTGTGTTAGCACCTTTCTCTGTCCAAACTCCATAAACACACACACACACACACACACACACACACACACACACAGAAAGGTACCCACAGTAAGCCTCTTCAAGGGTTAAATTTGTTGCCCTGGGGCACATGTTCAGCCCAAAACTCTGTTCTGTAAGAAGGCAAATTTTTCAGTTGTTTAGACACAACACCCAGAATACCAACATAGGTCTTTTGCTGCTATAATGCCCATGATTACAAGTAAAAAGATCAATAAAAACAATAAAAATGACCAAAATTTTTGTGATGGATTGTATCTATTTATTTGAAAAAATATTATTTTTAACAAAAAATCGATTTTAATATTGTAAAGCAAAAGAATCCTGATTTTCAATTCGATTTTCCCACCCCTAAATTATATACAAATATATATATAAATGAAACTTCATTCATACCAGCTTCGAATGATGTTCTGTGTTTCTTCCTGTGAAACATGCATTTGATTCTCAGGACTTTGTGAGGAAGGGTTGTTTGGACTGAAACAGAACACTTTCAGTCAGATGTGCCTGCAATTTGGTTTAAACACTAAAAACAGTCATGTGCTGCGTTGCATGTGCAATGCAGCACAACACATGACAAATACTGCAGATGGGAAATTTGTCTTATTTAAAGATTCTGCTCTTTTGTTACTGGGCTCCTTAAGAAGAGTCTTCATTTAGTTTAATGTCACTCAGAGCTTCTAATTGACTCTAATTTAACGAGTGTTTTGCTTGCAGGCAAGCAGTTTGTTCTATCTTTCTTATGATATTTTTGGGCATTTTTTATGATAAAAATGGTGTCTTTCATAATTATCAAACTTTCAACCCAAACAGCTCAACGCAGAACCGCACCAAGCAAATCAAGTAAAAAGTCCAAAATCACAAAACACTTGTCTCTCCATGTACCTGGTCTTTACCGCTACACTCCCCGTCTTCTAAGAAACCCGTCTTTCTTTACATAATTCTATGATTGTAGTCATCCTCGAATGGAATAAAATGAAGCCCCGCCCCTTTTAGTGATCCGGTTCTTGTCCAGCATTTAGGCAGCAGAATAATGGTCTGGATGCTGTGTTCTGCTGAGCAGATTTTCTCTGCCAAGGGAAGCTTTATAGATATAATGATCCCCTTGACTTTCTGAATTTTTATTTTATTTCTATATTTATTTTGTATTATTGTTTGAATTGTAGAGTTTGTACTGCTGGACCGGAGAAGACAGACGAAAGACAGAAAGAGAAAGGAGAAAAAACCCCTCATAAGAAAAGTGAAAGAGATAAAGGGAGAGGAAAAAAAACAACTAAAAAATAACCCAAAAACAAAAAGAAAAAAACAATCCGGTTCTTTTTGAAAGGAATCAGTTCTTCTTGTTCACTGCAGAGAATCGGCTTTTAGAGCCGGCTCGTTCGGGAACGACCCATCATTAACAAATGCATCTTAAAGCAGGGACACTGTTAACACGAGGTAACTGAAATAATGCAAAATCTTCTGTATCTTTCCTCAGACAAGCCATCCAAGTCACTGATGTTACATGAAGAACTCCACCTGCACACGCGTGTTGGTGAGACCTAACCACAGCGAGCACCATGAGATAGGACCTCATGAGACTCCGTGTTCTGCTGAATGTCAGCGCCACTTCCACTCAGAATTTTGTTAGCAAACGGCAAACAGCCGTCGGCTGCTGTCAGCAAACTGCATTCACAGAGATGAGCCACTTGAAGATGACACACAGCGGCCCGTTAAGCACATGCGTGCACACGTCCACCTTTTGCACCGTCTCTAAGCAGTGTGTGTTCAGAAGCAGCTGAGTGGGAGACACCTCTGCTGTAGCTTGGATGTTGTTGTTTCTGTCAGGCTGGGGAAATATCTGAGCAGGTGGGCGTTTAAGGCGATCTATACAAAAGTGAACTGCAATTTGTACAGCGCTCCTTAATTGCACATCTTCCACCCACTTATTACGATAAGAAGAGGTTTGGTGTGGAGCGTCATGAAGCTGTGAGACTCCACATGATGATGATGATGATGAATGTAGCAGAGAGTCTTCATTCTCTCTGGAATCTTTGTTCGAACAAAAAGGCTAAAAACATGACGGATGACGACTTTATACAGGAGTCATTTACTGTCAGATACCAATTACTGATGATTCAGCTCCACACACACACACACACACACACACACACACACACACACACACACACACACTGCAGCTGTAGGATATGGCCGTTACTTTAGCTGCCAGCCGCCCATTAATGGAGCAGTGAAATTAAACAGCGTTTTGTGCTTGTGACTGAGTCCATCAAACCACCTGCAACTCCTCAAACCACGGAGACTTTTACATTTATGTTCTTTTCATGCCACAGCTAAATGTTTCACAGTGACAGTCCAGATTTGGACTCTTATGTTCATGAATACATTTCCCAGATCTGCATTATCACC